>NC_056727.1:372284596-372532729 GCF_019279795.1 Protopterus annectens | reverse complement strand
GAGAACACAAACAGGATATCAGAAGACTATGTCAGCAATATATGGCACACATACTATACATGATACTCAACTGTAGTGATATACTACTACTCCCATATGTAGCATGTGTGTGTCTCGTGGTGGATACACAAGTACATGGCCAGATATCAGTACTCAGCCAACACCTGTGCAACAATACCTGCCACATTCCATACAACATAGTAGCATGCCCCATCGGTCAGCACACTGCAACAGGTCCAATGCACAACCTCACTCTGGGGGTTCATACCAAGGTACTGTATGTGGAACACCATCCACTAGTGTGATCTGGACACAAGTTACTCGGCCTGGATATACATATCCCACCACCACCACCAGCACAGTAGACTACTTTGATATGTATGTGATTAGACAGCTATTCACTTGTTAGGACTGAGATGGTATCCATGCAGCCCACTGGGCCAGTGGAAGCCACAACCCACACTGCTGACCCCTTTGCGAATGCTTACCACGGACATCCCACAGATTGCATGGAACTTGCACACAAATTTCTAACCCAGACCCTATGCACAAAGGTTAGGCATCCTGTCCGGTGGACCCCAGCCAGAGGCAGATTGTATAACAATAGCAGGAGGCTACTGCAGGATAGAGCAGATTCACATTAAGGGAAGGCATCTGTGGTCAGCACTGGTAATACGCTACGGTCTCTCATAACAACAGCCACAGCCTACTCTGGGAGGGAAATGGCCACAAACACTACAGATAACCACAAGGCCTTCTTCAGTTATGTTACACATATGGACCAAATGCCTCAGATATGCTCTGAGTTAATACACACCTACTTAACATTCACCGAACACACAGATATTGGCAACATTCTTGCAGACAGGTTCAGTGCACGTATCCCCCCTCCTTCTCCCCGACAAGTAGAAATACTTATCACAGCTGAATGTAACCTCCCTATCATCTCACATGTCCAGGTGAGGGTCGCCCTCAGCAAAGCAGAACACACAGCATCACTGTGACCTGATGGTATCCCTGGATGTGTGCTACGTGCACTCCAAGAGGACATACAACCGCATATAAGACTGATATTTAACCTTGGCTGTACTACAGGATATGAACCTGAACACTGGCATACAGCAACAGTGGCCCCACACTACTAAGGAGGCACCTCTACTGACCCTGGGAACTACCGCACCATAAGCATAACTGGCCTGGTCTGCTAAGCTATGGAATTATTCAGTATGGGACGCATATACAGCGATATTGGGTACCTGCAGACACTTGTTCCCGGCCAGTTTTCCTTTGTGATGGGCTGATCCTGCCTTTTGAACCTGATTGACCTTTCAAAACAGTCACTACAGCCATTGATGAGGGCAACACAATCCCTACAGCCTACCTGGACTTTCCTAAGGCCTTCAACACAGTACTCCACTCAGGCATCATAGACAAGCTCATGAGCTTACATGTTACTACATATGTCACATGATGGGTTGCACACTGGTTGACATACAGGATCCATAATATCGATATTGTAGGAGCCATGTCAGACGCAATGCCAGTCACATGTGGTATCCCACAGGCCTCTGTCCTAGGACCCCTCTTGTTTGGCATTTATTTCTCAGATGTAGAAGCAAACATGTGCGGGTTGTGGGTGACAAAGTTCCCAGATGACTGCTAACTAAGCGCCATAGTCGTTACACCAGCTGACACACACATCCTACAAACGGGCCTCACTGCAACAGAAAAATGCTGCCAGGATCATGGCCTAACACTGACTGACATGTAATGTATAATCATCCCCTTTTGGTGGAACTACATGCACACAACATATCACATGGACATACCTATAGATACAGACCTATGACACATTTGGAGGGTTCACAGTATGCAGACTATTAACCTGCTACTTTACATTACCTGTGTTTGTCGCAGCTGGTTGCGTTACCACTACTTCTGCTTCCTGCTGCTGCTGGCACGGCTTGCTACTGTCACTGCTGACAGCTTACACTCAGTGTGTGTACCGTGTGTATTTTTCTTTTTCTCTCACTTTCTGTCTCTGTCTCTGTCTGTCTCTCTCTCTCTGTCTGCCTCCAGACAGTGCAATGAGCGTATTGCATGTGTGGAGTGTTAGTAGTACAGGATGCTTTTGTAGGTATCTGCATAAGTCCATGTGATGGCCTCTGCACCAATTGTAAGCCAGCATTTGCTAATTGCATGCAACCAGTTGTGTACTGATTACAGTTCTCACTGTGATGTCAGGACAGTGCTATAAAAGGGTATGTGAGATAGGCATTGCCCTTTCAGATTGTAAGGGTGGGGACCATGCTGTTATGCTGTGGACACTGTTCTGTGAGTGTAAAGGTTAGTATCGCTCTCATGATTCAGGCTGTGTTGTAGATTCACATTTCTCCATTCCTCTCTCCTGTTCCCTGTAGTAAGTGTGTATGCACAATGACACCTACAACTATATATATATATATATATATATATATATATATATATGTAAATATACATACATTTATATATGTACATTAACTGACATTATTACCTACTAGCTACCAACTAGCATGGCTGTTTCTGTTCACACACTACTGTTATGGAAATCCACTAGTTCTGACAGTATTTCTAAATGACATGCTTTGTGTACTACACATCCTATATTCCCTTTACATTCATTCCTACTATTACATGATATATTTATTTTAGCACAATGTTCTTGTATAAGAGTCATGGCTTAGTGGTAGGTCATGCAGACTACTGTTTCCAAGGTCCTGGGTTCGGGACTGACAGTGGGATTTTATTTTGCTTTTGAACTGACTACAGGACCTGTCAATCAGAGTGACTAAGGCACTTTTAAGCAGTTGTAACCGGGTTAGCGCTGGTTTGCGCGGAGCTCCTGCATGCGCACTGGCGTTCAGCTCCACGCACACCCACTTGCAACCGCTTAACAGTGCTTACTCTGGCACACACCCACGCTATTTTCTTTGAAAGAAATGAAAATGGGGAGACAGGGAAGTGGTGAAAAAGGGGTCACAAAGAGGGTAAGACAGTATTGAAACAAGCTTGGGATTTGCAGGAGGGATGTAGGTAAGGCCCATAGATCCCCATTTCTTCATCAGCAACAGCTGTGCATATGTATGTAATTTCGTGTGACATTTGAAACCTTCTACCCCTGAGAGAGGTGTCAGGACAACAATAATACTTGTTGTACAGCCAATTGTAATTGATAGTTTCCATGTCCAACAGACATGTGTGCGGAATGGGCAGCTATGTATGGGGCGTAATTTTTTTGTGGGTACAGAGTGCCCTTTTTTTTTTTTTTCAGGTGAGAGTGGTATGTCAAGTGAAGGAAGTCGGTATAGCTGGGGAGGTAGGTTGGGTAGGTCAACAGACAAGACAAACAAGACGCATACAGGGGCGGTGTATGACACGTGTGGGGGGTTACACAATTGACGGGGATGGATGTTTGGATATTCAGAGCCCATGAGCCCACAGATGGCAACAGTGGAACTGATATCCCCACCCATGGGCAGTTGCCACTGTTCCTTCACTGCCCAGGATGGGGCTGTGCTGGGAGCTGTGTAGGCCAGGCAACAGGCATGCCCGTAAGTTGTGCCACCTGTGCCTCAAGCTGGCATAGGGGCCCAAGAACAGAGTCCTGGATCTCCCTACGCACCACAGTCCAGACCCTACGGAGGGTGAGTGGTGGTTCTCCTCCAGCCACACTTGCAGAGGGGGGTCGAGCCCCATCCCCTGCAGCGCTTCCACCCACAGGTGGCACAGGGCCACTGGAGGAGGGTCCAGACTGGGCACTAGTGCCAGGTGCACTCGCCAGCTGAAGTGGGAGAGGTGGGTCCGCTGGAACCCGCCTTCCCTGTCGTCCTATGTTTTGCATTATGTCATGACAGTTTGGGTTAGTAACATATAATACCATTCACAATTAGTTGTAACAGCATGCATTAGTATTCCCATTAACCAAACACCCAGATATTCACACCATTGAACAGCGAGCATAACACATGCATAATTTGAACAGCAATACACAGTCCAACAACATGCAGGGTTGATTGATGGCAACAGGCCATCAGGTTTGGATGTATGAACAGGGCAGATGCATCAACGGACATGCAAATATTTATGACCATACAGGACAAATGTCCAGGGGTGTTTATTGTGATTGCACATACCATTTTCACATGGAATGGGTTATATGTGGTTATAGGGTGGGGTGAAGAAAATAATATTAACACCTTCGAATACCAATACATATGCTGTACATTTCTAATAGCTGCACATATATACACACTACTGTTCTAACTACAGTTTCCTATATGATAACTACTTCAGTTTGGTGATAGGACTGTTACTGCTACATCAATATACATTTTATTGTTCTTCATACACATTCATATCTGGCTTTGTTTAGCTACATCATCCTGCTACATTTGCTTTATATAGCTATAGACAACAGTGGATGTTTGGTATGTCAGACAATCATACTATCTGCATATTGCAGACTGAGAGCAACATATCCAAATTTTGGGATACACATTCCAGCTGCAGCAACACTTTGAACAGATTTCGCTGTTTGATTTTGCTTCTCACATCCATTTCATTCTGTACTGACTGCAGTATACTTTATTCAGGGGTTATTACTACTTTATTGGTGGATTCATAACACTTTCTCACACTCTCTCACTCGTTTTCATTTTACTATTCAGGATGGTACTTACTTCTAGGCTTTATTGACATGTTTTACCTGTAGTTATTACAATCCTTTCCAGCAGTCTCACTTCTGTCATGTTTCAGTATTTCAACAGGGGTATATTTCACACATGTGATTTGCTCATCTTCTGCAGCTGTACTTTTCAGCCTGCTGCAGGTTATGTACTATTATATTACAGGTGGGGCATCTTTATTTCAGACTTTATTTCAGACATTTTCATTTTTCTGTTTGGATTACAGACTGCAACACACTTTTGAAATCAAGCAATACTTGCAAACACTCTTACACTTTTACTTGCACATTCTATTACTTAGTGACTACACTGCACTCTTTTGCTAACTGTCATACTTTTATATTTCTTTACAGTTACTGGGAGAGGATTACTGACCTGCCTGGTGGCGCAACCGCACCAGCCTATCGCCATAGGCTCTACAGTTCACAGAATGGACACCTGCAGCTGTAATATAAATGAAGTAATATTGGAATACACATCTCCATAATATCAGCTAGTTTAATTTCTTACATGCATAATTACATGTTCATAGGTTCATAGGTTCATAGGTTCATACTAGGCTATCTGCCCGAGGGCATTTACAAGCCTAGCCCATCATTTTGTGGCTTACGCCACCCCTTTAGTATGGGGAACTATACCCGTTATTTTGCTGTGCCTCTGCCGAGCAGTGACACTGAGGTAATCCCTGGGGTATACCTGCGATCTCCCATCCATTGGTCAAGATTTCTCTTGAACAAGGCCAGCGAGGTGCTCTGCCTCACATGTACCGGGATTTTGTTCCACAGCATAGGGAGTCTTTGGGTGATGAATCTATCCCTCCAGCACGTCCTATTAATAGCCGTGTCGAAGTTTAAGTCTCCCGCCCCTGTGGCTCTGATGGATCTAGATTTTTTGAGGTGAAGCATATTCATCAAATCTGGGTTTGACATGGCCTTGTATGTTAGGCAAAGGTCACCTCTGAGCAAGCGGTAAGCGACTGAATAGATGAAGTCCAAAAAGTGAGAACAGTCACCACGAGTAAATCCTTCTACAGAGTAGTCCCAACTCAAGCTCCTGACACACTGAAAATATCCACGATGAAAATATGTAAAAAATTCATTTATTGGAAACAGAGAATAAGCGCATAGTTAAACTATGCTTCATCAGATACAATGTCATAAAATGATTCCAAAATACTTATACTAAACAACTTTTGGCGGGCTCATTAATTTAAAATGAAGCTTAATTGCCTTTTACCAATTTAAAGCCATCATTACATTCAAATGCAGTTTAAATTCAATCCAATACATTTTCTAAAGTGCAGCACTCACACTCATCACAAAATGTTTCAAAGCATTACCAAAACCCTCTGACTAAACAAAACGCTGCAGACTTCAGACATAAAAAATGCATTTACAAGCTCATAATTCAAAAGTGCATACTTTGAACAAAAGCATTACAACTTGGCAAATGGCATTCAGAAATGAGAATACGTCCCTCACAGACTAAGAGTTCTTTCATCAAAATACTATCATGGTGTTCCTTGTCTCTTAACTCATATAAACATAGCTAGAATCCCTTACCTTAATTGTAAGAAAATCTATACAATGCAGGTTATTTAAGACAGTTCCAGCATCGGTAAAAAGCCTGCACCGAAGAAGCATCAACAAACTGTTAGCCATTGCAAATTAAACATCATCCTATTCGCTAATAAGGTCACATGTCTGAATTCTCAGTAGGAAGTTCCTCCTGACCAAAAAAGTTGTCCCCACGGTCCTAAAGCAAGACCATAGAGACCGGGACCTAAGAAAATTTAATATAGGTCCAGCATTTAAATGCATTCTTCATACTGATCCTACCCACCATGCGTAAGACCTGTAAAGATGTATATTTTCCATTACTAAAATTTTTTATGTCCCACATATAAACTTCAGTAAATAAACATAAAAAATATATAAAATATATATGAGGGAATATATATATATCAGTGTAAAACCAAAACCGCTATACACACATATATTAATTCTCTAGTAATGAAGTAAAAGCAATATCTGTATATTTACACGAACTACAAACTATTACATATGTACTGGGGTAAACCATGTTGCAAAATACACAATTAATTCAGCATTACTATCCTAGTAATACTTATTTTACATGAAACATGGAACATGTTGTGTGTCTGAAAAATTAACAAGAACCTATAAGAAAGTGCTGTATTTACCACTAAATTTACATAGTAATATACTACACATCATGTTTAGGGAATATACTATACACATGCATGTGCATCATAAAACAAACATAACCACATATTCACAAGGCAACAGATATAAAATATATCTATGGTATAGAAATGTGTGTGTAACTATATACCCTTATGGGACAACAATGGTAGATATTTATTCAAACGACATCTCCATAACGCTTCCTTTGGACATCAAAACTATTCCTGTACATCAGTATAGCTGAACTCAAAGGGCAGTTCTAATCCTACATCTCATGGTGGAGGAGTGTCACCCCAAATGAACATGCAGGGTTATATACCAAGACAAATATAGATATATAGGGTGAAGGGTTACTCAGAACACCATTCTATCCAACTAAAACATAGCCTTGCTACATATGTATATACAACAGACCAAGGGCTAATCTCAGAATGCCTTTCTATCGTATTAAGACATGCCCTTACTATAAAATATAATAAACAATGAAATAAAAATTAAAATATAAAACCTGTATATATGACCTGAATAACTAAACTATACTTATCTATTCCATCGTATACAGCTATAATATAGGGAGTACGTGCACTGGTATAAAATTAATGATGTTTAGTAATGCATATACTGTAGTGTTAAACAACAACTTCCAAAGTGACAAGATGTCCCTATCATTAAATACTTATACATCACACTCCTATAGAGCTATAGATAAAGGAGATGCCCAGTTGGCTAATCACAAATTAAGAGGAAAAAAAGGGGGGGGGGATAATACCCACTTTTAATATCCTAACTACTAGGGAAGTATGAGCTATAGAATTCTAGATAGCAAAAACCAACTTTATTTACGCTCAATCAACATCGGTTTAATAGAGATAAAGCCATTCAGCCCTGGAGAATTATGTGCCGCTAGTTTTAAAATCCAGTGTAACTCGGCTCTAGCCAACCTTTGTTCAATACTACCTCTTCTTAAAGTTGGAATGATTATGTCCAAAACCCTAAAAGTGAAAGAATGAGAGGGACACTCTTTAATATGCCTGGCCAAAGCATTAGTGTCATCCTGCTTGGATCTCATAAAGGTGGTCATAGATACGGTCCCTTAGCCTTCTCTTGGTTAGACCCACGTAAAATGCTGTACAAAAGAACAGGTGGCCAAGTAGATCACATTTTGGTATTGCAATCAGCATAGTGCTTGGGTTTGAAAACAAAATTCATACTGGGATGTTGATAAGTCTGTATATTACTAATGCTCTTGCACCTTGGGCAGTGTAAACAAGGATATGTTCCTTTCCTGACCAGGTCCCCTAGTACTAGACTAGTGGATTTCCTTGTATTCCTGACGTGCGCCTCATTAGATACTTGCCTGTTAAGATTACTGCAATTCCTATAGCAAAATGTTGGTGCAGGTCCCACGATCTTGCTAATTTCTTTATTTACGAAAGGACATTCCAGTGCTTCCTAATCACACTTCTTACTCTTTCCACTTCATTGGTGAATTTAATGACATAACTAAGCCTTTTCCCACGGATATTGGGGCCCATAGTGGCTCCCATCCTACATCCATTCTTAATATGGAACACCGGACTAGCTTCATGTTCTAAAACTCCAAAAATATCATTTCTTACCCTTCTAACCATAGTCATGTCATATCCCCTGTCCCTGAACAGGGTTTCCATATTATTAACTTCTTTCAAAAGATCATCTTTATTTTGACATAGTCTAGATACTCTTATAAATTGACTAGTGACTATGCCACGGAAGGTATAGGTTGGGTGCATGCTATCTGGTGCTAACAATGCATTCTTCCATACAGCTTTCCTGTAAATCCTGGTCACAATTTCACCCTCTTTTGTCAACCTGAGCGTGACATCAAGGAAATTAACTTCATAACTTGAAATCTCCACTGTGAACCTCAAAAAGTCTGTTGTAGTTTGTAAATAACCAAGGAAATGATGAAAACTATCTGACGTACCTTCCCAAACAATAAGTATGTCATCCACGAACCTTCTATAGTATCTTATGTATCTAGAAGATTCGTGGGTAAACAGGAACAACTTTTCCCACCAGTAGACCACTAAATTAGCATAACTATTGGCACAGGGGGTGCCCATGGCAACCCCCCATGCCTGTAGATAATAGTCATTTTCAAAATAAACACATTGTTGTTAAGCACTGTGTCAAGAAGCTGGGTTATCAGTATTATTCTATCATTTGTATATTGTGTTTCTTTATGCAGAAGCTCTCTAATGTACTGTATCCCAATATCATTAGGGATAGAGGTAAAGAGCTTTTCCACATCCATGGTTATGAGGAGGTACTCTGTGTCCTTCATTTCTAAATGTAGGCCCTTAAGGCTATCTATAAGTTGGTAAGTGTCACTGAGAATGGTGTGACAATTACTCACTACTGGATGTAGGAGGCTCTCCAAGAAGATCGATATATGGGTAACCCACCCCTCACCTGCTACAATAGGTCTCATCGAACAGGCCAAATCTCTTTGTGGATCTTGGGAGTCCCTTAACTATGGGAATAACAGGGTCAGATATTAACAAGTATTCATACATTTCAACACTAATTTGTCTACATAAAAATAGATCATATACATTTTCATGGACTGTTAGTATAATGGAAGAGACCTGCTGTGCAGTGATGTGCTTATAGGTATTGTGATCAGATAACAATAGCAATCTCATGCTATTCACGTAGTCATCCACATCCATCAAAACTACACCCCCCCCTTTATCAGCAGGTTTCACAATCAGATTATCATCACTTCTCAATTTAACCAGGGCTTGAAACTCGTCCCTATTAAGATTGCAAAATCTTCCTTTTGTGTTATTACATGCTAGAGAAAACAATGTGTAGAAATCTCTTTGCATAGATCTAGAAAACATTGCACTATAGGATGTATAGGAGGTATAAAGGTACTATTATTTTTAAGTATGTTACGAGATTTAGTTACCCCATTCATCCTGGTATCATCAGCCGGAAAAACAACTTTAGACAAACTCGTCTACAAAATAATCTTAAGTCCAAAAGAGTGTCCTCTAATGATGTTTTAGTTGACGGAATAAATGTAAGTCCTCTGTTAAGAAGGCTATGCATAGCTGTGTCCATATTATAGCTAGAAAAATTAAACACAAGAGTCAATGCCTGGTTCTTCTGTTGACTATATTCCCTTCTTCTGAAGACTTCCGTTTTCTTGGTCCCCTGCTGCTGGAACTTCCCTGAGCTGGGGCAAACTTCCTTTGATAAGGTAAAAAAGATGGATTCGAGGTGCCTGGTGTACAGCTGCTTTTAGGTATAGCTCCTGGATTCTTATAGCCTTGCATGGCCTCTTGATTAGGTGGAGGTGTGTCTGTGGTTGAAAAATCTATAGGGTCTAAAGCACTCACCCTGTTAGAGGAAACCACTGACTGTGGAATAAACTCAGAGTTATTGAGCTGTTGAAACAGATTATTAGTAGATACAACACTTGCTGCCAGATTACTATGTTCCTGTACATACTGCATAGACTTGGCCTGACCTTCTTGGTACCTAGGCCATACAAAGACATGACCATTTTGGAAATCCAACAGATCTCTCCTTAATTTATGCTGTTTGGTCTTACACAGTCTCTCACCAAAAGATTTAACCTGGGTAAATGTCAGTTGGAGTTTTTCTATGCAATAATCTGAGCTGAAATTATCA
Organism: Protopterus annectens; assembly: GCF_019279795.1. Lineage (NCBI taxonomy): Eukaryota > Metazoa > Chordata > Ceratodontiformes > Protopteridae > Protopterus > Protopterus annectens. Next base: position 372,522,114 of record NC_056727.1, on the reverse strand, counting down.
ACTAACCTTTGATAAAGCACATCAGTTCTAGCACGGAGGTCAGTCTCCAGTGGAGAAAAATAGTTCAAAAGTAGCTTCACATAATCAAAGCCCAGGCCTATATTCAAGTCTTGCCACTGCTTCAATAAGGATGGATGGGAGTCCCCATACGTAGGCATGCAGAAGACCATGCCTCTGGGGACTACCTTATGATGCAAGCAAGCTTCTAAATGTAATCTTTGCCACATGTACCTTTGTAGTTGGTAAAGATTGTTTTCCAGCGTTTTTAGTTGCTCATGAAATTCCTGTATATTTTCTCCATTATCAATCATCGATGTGTGGGCCCCCACTTCATTCAGGTCCAGCGACAATAAAGGGTTGAGTTCACGACAAATAAATCTGTCCATAAACGAGACAAATCCCTCGACACTGGATTAGAGGCAGTCCCAACACTCTGGCCTTCCATCGTGTGAATTGAGTTGTGAACAAAAAATGCAGAATAAGCAATAAAAGTAGAAAACACAACTCAATACCGAAGACGTTCTCACCAAAAGCAAGAAGAGGTAGTGATGAAGTCCAAAAAGTGAGAACAGTCACCACGAGTAAATCCTTCTACAGAGTAGTCCCAACTCAAGCTCCTGACACACTGAAAATATCCACGATGAAAATATGTAAAAAATTCATTTATTGGAAACAGAGAATAAGCGCTTTATAGTTAAACTATGCTTCATCAGATACAATGTCATAAAATGATTCCAAAATACTTATACTAAACAACTTTTGGCGGGCTCATTAATTTAAAATGAAGCTTAATTGCCTTTACCAATTTAAAGCCATCATTACATTCAAATGCAGTTTAAATTCAATCCAATACATTTTCTAAAGTGCAGCACTCACACTCATCACAAAATGTTTCAAAGCATTACCAAAACCCTCTGACTAAACAAAACGCTGCAGACTTCAGACATAAAAAATGCATTTACAAGCTCATAATTCAAAAGTGCATACTTTGAACAAAAGCATTACAACTTGGCAAATGGCATTCAGAAATGAGAATACGTCCCTCACAGACTAAGAGTTCTTTCATCAAAATACTATCATGGTGTTCCTTGTCTCTTAACTCATATAAACATAGCTAGAATCCCTTACCTTAATTGTAAGAAAATCTATACAATGCAGGTTATTTAAGACAGTTCCAGCATCGGTAAAAAAGCTGCACCGAAGAAGCATCAACAAACTGTTAGCCATTGCAAATTAAACATCATCCTATTCGCTAATAAGGTCACATGTCTGAATTCTCAGTAGGAAGTTCCTCCTGACCAAAAAAGTTGTCCCCACGGTCCTAAAGCAAGACCATAGAGACCGGGACCTAAGAAAATTTAATATAGGTCCAGCATTTAAATGCATTCTTCATACTGATCCTACCCACCATGCGTAAGACCTGTAAAGATGTATATTTTCCATTACTAAAATTTTTTATGTCCCACATATAAACTTCAGTAAATAAACATAAAAAATATATAAAATATATATGAGGGAATATATATATATCAGTGTAAAACCAAAACCGCTATACACACATATATTAATTCTCTAGTAATGAAGTAAAGCAATATCTGTATATTTACACGAACTACAAACTATTACATATGTACTGGGGTAAACCATGTTGCAAAATACACAATTAATTCAGCATTACTATCCTAGTAATACTTATTTTACATGAAACATGGAACATGTTGTGTGTCTGAAAAATTAACAAGAACCTATAAGAAAGTGCTGTATTTACCACTAAATTTACATAGTAATATACTACACATCATGTTTAGGGAATATACTATACACATGCATGTGCATCATAAAACAAACATAACCACATATTCACAAGGCAACAGATATAAAATATATCTATGGTATAGAAATGTGTGTGTAACTATATACCCTTATGGGACAACAATGGCGAGATATTTATTCAAACGACATCTCCATAACGCTTCCTTTGGACATCAAAACTATTCCTGTACATCAGTATAGCTGAACTCAAAGGGGCAGTTCTAATCCTACATCTCATGGTGGAGGAGTGTCACCCCAAATGAACATGCAGGGTTATATACCAAGACAAATATAGATATATAGGGTGAAGGGTTACTCAGAACACCATTCTATCCAACTAAAACATAGCCTTGCTACATATGTATATACAACAGACCAAGGGCTAATCTCAGAATGCCTTTCTATCGTATTAAGACATGCCCTTACTATAAAATATAATAAACAATGAAATAAAAATTAAAATATAAAACCTGTATATATGACCTGAATAACTAAACTATACTTATCTATAAGCTGGAGTTCTTTCAGTCGGGCAGCATAGGACAGATTTTTGAGACCCTTTGTCCTTTTGGTGAGGAACTTTTGTGGCCTCTCCAGCTGCTGCAAGTGTCGGGTCAGATACATCCCGAATGGGGCATTGTACTCAATCATTGGTCTGATGAGTGATGAGCAAAGGGAGACTATGACCTCCCTTGATCTAGATGAGAATCCCTTCATGATAAGGTGGGCAATGTAGAAGGTCTTCCTAACTACTTTAGCTACATGGGTGTCGAATGACAGACTACTATCAACCTGGGTCCCCAGGTCCCTGATAAATTCTTCTGTGCTCAGTGGATTGCCACCTATTTGGTAGCTAGGGTAACCTTGTTTTCCCAAAGGGTATGACTATGCATTTTTTGGCATTTAACTTCAGGCCGTGGCTCTGGCACCAGTTATCCATTTCTGTGAGACCCTTCTGAAGGATATCTGTGTCAGATGTGTTTTCTACTATGGCCCAGTTTGCAGTCATCTGCAAACTTTGTCAGCCATAACCCTCCTGTGTTTGCTTGTACTTCAGAAAAGTAGATGCCAAACAAGAGTGGGCCCAGGACTGAGCCCTGTGGGACACCACTTGTGACAGGTTTTGAGTCTGACATGGCGCCAGCAACTCTGACCCTGTGGGTTCTGTCACTCAGCCAGTTTGCAACCCATCTTGTGATGTATGGGTTAACATTTAAGCTGATGAGTTTTTCAATGATGCCCGAGTGGGGTATTGTATCGAAGGCCTTAGCCAGATCGAGGTAGGCTGTATGGACTGCCTTTCCCTCGTCAATAGCTTTGGTGACTGTTTCGAAGAAGTCAACCAAGTTTAAAAGGCATGATCTGCCTTTGACAAAGCCAAACTGGGTTGGATCCAAGGTCTGCAAATTCCCTATGTCTTTATTTATGAGGTCCATTATGATCCTCTCCATGGCTTTGCAGATAAGGCTTGTCAAGATAATGGGCCGGTAATTTCCGGGGTCGGTGGAGGCACCGCCTTTGTGAAGTGGGACCACAGTTGCAGTGCGCCACTCCCTGGGTACGTATCCAGAGGTAAGACTTTGATTAAACAGCTGTCCTAGCTGTGGGTTTAATTCCTCATTGAGTTCGTGGAGCACACAGCCGGGGACACCATCAGGTCCCATGGATGCTGTGTTTTTTGTTTTGGAGAGAGCAGTTCTCACTTGGGCGCTGGAGATGTTTGGGGTCTGCAATCGTTTGGTATAGATATCTCTCCTTTTGGGGGGGAGGGGGGGGAGAAGTTTGCACTGAACCTGTCAGCCAGTATGTTGGCAATGTCTGTAGGATCAGTAATCTTCACATCATTTTGAACTAGTTCTGAGCATATCTGGGAGTTTCCTCCTAGGTTTCTAACATAGCTAAAGAAGGCCTTATGATTGTCTTTTGAGTCTTTAGCTATTTTTCTCTCAAAATTTGCTTTGGATGATTTTATGAGAGCTCTTAGTTTTTTCTTATAGTGATCAAGGGTGTCTTCCCTTTTAAGGATTTTGCTCTATCTTGTAGTAGCTTCCTCCTTTTATTGTAGAGTTTGTTTATGGCTGGGGTCCACCAGACTGGACGCTTGCCTTTGGTACTAACTCAGTAGTGGGGCGTTGGACATTTGCCGGGCCTCCTGGATCCAAAGGTTCAATTGGTCCTGCTTGCGTCTCTTCAGGCCCGCATGGTGGTGACGAACCTGCTCACCAGTCCTTGGAATTCCTGTGGCACTGGTGAGATCATGAGCCAACCGGTCCCACGCCTCAGCCCTATATGCTCCCCACAGGACCTGGCCCTGCATGAGTTGGGCCTCATGATTGTGGACTAGGAGCCAGACCATGTATCTGGACTCCTCAACGCCCCACCTCTGTGCTTGGAAGCAACTACCCTCACCTACTCCTGTCATTCTGGCTGCAAGTCAGTTCTACAATCATTTATGCTGTGTATTCCCACCTATGGGGCTTATATATGCCGTTTTTCCCACACATATCTGTGATTGGCCATTTTGGAATTGTATCAACTTCACAAAACCTGCTTTGTCATGCTCCACATTGTATTCATTCCTATATATTTGCTATTACTGCATTTATAGGTACTGCTGTCATGGCTTAGTGGTTCAGTACCTTGACTATGGTGCATAGTATCCTGGGTTCGAACCTGGCCACTGCTTTTTATTTTTTATGACTGTCTAGACAGGCTTGGTGGGGGGTGTCTGTGTAAAGGCAGTTTTGATACGGCTTGCTCAACGTTGCCCGTCGGTTAGCTTGTTGGTGCGGTGTGCAGCTCTGCGCAAATGGGTTACGCTGGTTTACGTCTCATTCGGCTATCAGCACGCATATTATGCTCAGCTCAGCTAGGGGCACACAGTTTCAGCGTGTTAAACCACTGCTCACCTACGGGCAGATGCACTAACCTTGTTAAACTGTAGCTCAGCTATGGGCACATCTGGCATCTTTTATTATTTTGTTATCTCACATTTCTTCAAAATAAATGGACTATTTCATTACATTTTACATAAACTATGATTTTATATGTGTACATGTTTGTCAGGGACTTGTTTCCTGCTTATTTTACTAGAAATAAAAATTGGTGTTGTCGGGGCTCGAACCATAAATGCCTGCTCCTCACCCGACGTCTCTACCACTACGCTATTGCGTCTTGGCTTACTGTGCTTATTTAGTTCTTATATCCTTTTCCACTGACTGCTAACTGTGGCTAAGCTACGGGCATGCCCGCGCAAATGAGCGCACTCACAGGCAAACATCTTTACGATTTAAAAAAAATATATAACATATTCATTTATATATTTTATGTTCATAGTCTGTAGGGGCATATGTTGTGTTGTGTTTATTCACATTTCCATGGCCTCTGTTGTGGGTGTTTACTTTGGGCAATTTTACTCTTCTGGTGGAGTGTCCGCTTGCAGGGCTCAGCCTACGGACATGCCCCCTACTGTCTTCCACGGACCGTGTTAGCCTTCGGTGTGATTCAGCATGCCCTCATGCATATGCATGACATGCTGACGTCACACCGTTTAACTGCAGCCTCCGTGTAAGCCATGTATCTCTTACACGGAGGCTTTGAGAATCCTGCCCATTCGTGAATCCTGCCCATAGTCTCTGAATGAGCAACTGCCTGGTCCAAATAACTCTGGAATACATATCGATTACTGAGGTTATGTCCCCACAGAACTCTGTGCTAGAAATGATGTAAACATTTGTTGTGATTTGGTCAGCGGTTGCCATAATTATACAGACTCCACATTTTTTTGTTGCCTAACATCAAGGTTGAAGAGGTGAGTATATAATTTAAACCAGTGAAGACACAAGGTATATGATATTGAAAAGCCATTTTGAGACTACACTCCATGCAGCTTTATATACCATCTGCTCTGACATAGTATCTGGATCAAGGTCTTAGAATTGAGACATGCCTTTTGTCCCTGGGGATCACTGTTAGTGGTAGTTGTCGGCCAGTCTGATGACCCCACTACAGTCTAGCAGGCTGGTCTGCTGACCCTGATCCTGTCTCATAGGTTAATTTCTTACCTGAGTATCCATGTCCATCCCAGAGCACACCGACAGTGGAATGGTAGAACAAACAGTATTTGACTCCAAGACTGCAATCATGGGCTCTATAGTTAAACTAGTTTCAAGCATTGGGAGTCTCATTAAAGAAACAAAGTGCAGTAAAAGTAGCCATCCCTGGCATAACAGTTACTCTCCAGATAGAGAGAGATTGTAGTGAACTGGTAGGACACTGAGTAACATCAGCAAGATGATGAATCACAGCAACTGTTACTCAGAGAAGAAATGTTTATATTCATACCTTTAGTAATAATAATAAAGGAGAAAATATCAGTTCCCCTGATGTTGCTGTTATAAACAGGTTCATAGGTAGGTACTAGGCTATCTGCCCGAGGGCATTTATAAGCCTAGCCAGAGTGTGTCAGCTTTCGCCACCCCCTTGATTAATTAACAGAGCCTCTGTCAAGAAGAGCCAATGAAGTGATCCCAGGGGTGTATTTTCTGTGACCCATCCACTCATCAAGGTTTTTCTTGAAGAGTTTTAGTGAGGTGCTCTGCCTAATGTAGTTAGGCATTTTGTTCCAAAGCATGGGGAGTTCCTGTAACAGGAATCTATCCCTCCAGCATGTTCTATTTATTGTTGTGGTGAGGTTTAGCTCACTAGAGCGAGTGGCTCGCAGTGACTTGGATTTCTTTAGGTGGAGCATGTTAATTAATTCTGAGTTGGACATAGCTTTGTAAGTAAGGCAGAGATCACCTCTGAGTAAGTGATATGCCACTGAGTACAACCAGAGTTTTTCCAGTCGGGCTGCATAGGACATATGTTTGAGGCCAGTAATCCTCTTGGTGAGGTTCTTTTGTGGTCTTTCCAGCTGTTGGAAGTGTCTTGTGAGGTACAACCCAAATGGTGCATTGTACTCTATGATGGGTCTGATGAGTGACGAGTAGAGGGGCACTATAACCTCTTTATTTTTAGATGCAAACCCTTTAGGCGTCAGTGTATCTACTTGTATTTACTTGTTTTAACCTCAGCATTGTATTTCTATTTACTTGTATTTACTTGTTTTAACTTCATCATTGTATTTGTTTATCTAACCATGATCTTGGAGCTTTTCTCCCCGGGCCTCCACTGAAAATGGACATGTATCCAGTTGGACTAGCCCGGTCAACAAATGTAAAATAAAATAAATAAAATAAATAAATAGTAATTAGCTACATAGAAGGATTTCCTAACTACTTTGGCAATATGATTGTCAAAGGAGAGATTACTATCTACCTGGGTCCCCAGATCCCTTATTACCTTTTCTGTATTAAGGGGGCTGCCACCTATATGGTAATTCATGAGTGTTTTGTTTTTCCCAAATTGGATGACTATGCATTCTTTTGCATTTAGCTTGAGACCATGACTTTGACACCAGGTGTCCGTCTCAGTAAGGCCCTTTTGGAGAATGTCAGTGTCAGCTGGAGAGTCAATTATGTCTCCCAGTTTGCCGTCATTGGCAAACTTGGATAGCCATAGTTCCCCTGTGTTTGCCTGTACTTCTGAGAAGTATATGCCGAACAGTAGGGGTCCCAGGACCGAGCCTTGTGGGACACCACTTGTGACTGATTTATAGTCGGACCTGGAGGCTGCTATTGTTACCGTATGAGTTCTGTCTGTAAGCAAGTTGGCACCCCATCTTGTGATGTATGGGGTTATGTTCAGGCTGGAGAGTTTTTCTATAATTCCCGAGTGGAGAATAGTGTCAAAAGCCTTGGTAAGGTCAAGGTAGGCTGTATGAGCCACCTTCCACTCATATATGGCCTTAGTGACTGTCTCGAAGAAGTCAACTAGGTTTAGTAGGCATGATCTGCCCTTAACAAAGCTGAACTGGGTCAGGTCAAGTGTTTCGAGGTTCCCAATGTCTTTGTTAATGAGTTCCATGATGATGTGCTCCATAGCCTTGCAGACCAGGCTAGTCAGGCTTATGGGGTGACAGTTACCAGGGTCAGTTGTGGCCCCTACTTTCTGGAGCGAAATAACTATGGCTGTGCACCATTCTATGGGCATGTAGCATGTGGAGAGGCTGAGGTTGAACAGTGTGTTTAGGTGGGGGGTTAGTTTGTTCTGTAGTTTGTGCAAGATGCAGCCTGGGACACCATCTGTCCCATTGACCCTGTGCTTTTGGCTTTTGAAAGGGCTGTTTTCCCCTGTGGATCTGTGATTTCTGGAACACTACACTTTTCCGGTATTGTTGTGGGCCCTTTAGGGGGTGAGAGGGGGGTGAAGTTTGCACTGAATCTATCTGCCAGGATGTTGCAATATCAGTAGGTTCGGTAATATTTTGTGCTATTTTGAACTAACTCAGAGCATATCTGCGAGTTGCCACTTAGATTCTTGACATAGCTAAAGAAGGCATTGTGGTTATCTTTTGAATCCTTGGCTATTTTTTCTTTCAAAGTTAGCCTTGGATGATTTTATGAAGGAGCTTAGTTTCTTACTGATACTGATGAGGGATGTCTTTCCTTCTTGGGATTTGCTTTTTTTCTGAACTAGTTTCCTCCTTCTGTTGTATAGCCTGCTTATGACAGGGGTCCACCAGACTGGTTTCCTTCTCTTAGGGGAGTGAGTCTTGGTTTTGCTAGGGATGGCATGATCCATGCATCCTTGTAGGTGCTCATAGAGTGCATTTGTAAAGGTTCCTGCATCTTGGACACTGTTATCCTTTAGCGTGGGGGCTGTGAAACTTACCACCTCTTTCTTAAGTAAGGTGAAGTTTGCTATAGAAAAGTTTTTCACTGTGGTTTCCTTGGTTGGGGGTGGTGGTGTGGTGTGGTGTGGACATCCAGAGTGATTAGTTTATGGTCTGATCTAACCAGTGACGGGTTGACCTGTGGTGCAGAACACCTGTCGCCCATGTTGGTGATGACCAGGTCCAATATGTTTTCACCTCTGGTAGGGGAGTTTACTAGCTGATCTAGGGCATTTGAGTTGATAAATTCCAGGAAGTGCTGGACCTGGGAGTTTGTACTTGAGTAGTTTTCCCAGTTAATGGTAGGGGAATTAAAATTGCCCAATACAGGGTGTTTGGTAGGACCTTCATGTTTTCCAGTGTCTCCAGAAAGGCGAAGTGGTGGTCCTTGGTCATGGAGGGTGATCTGTAGCAGGCCACAATTTTCATTGCTGATTTGCCCGATGTTAGTTGCACATGGATGATCTTAGAGGTATCATGCTGCGCCACTAACCTGGAGGTGTAGGTATCCTTGATGAATATGGATTCACCTCCTTCTTTTGTGTTTCGGTCCATGTTATGTGGCCGAAATATGTGGTATGAGTTGTAGCCCGATAGTGCTGGGGTGCTCTGTGGAGTCTTGAACCAGGTTTCAGTTATTGCACAGATGTCAACGTTCTCCATTCTGAGGAGTGCTTCGAGCGGGTGCATTTTGAGATTTAAACTCCTGGTGTTGAGTACCATAACACTCATTTTTTTATTTGTGCTGTTTACAAAGGTGGTTTTGACTTTTCAGCCTTGCCTAAAAAAAGGCACTATGGGGACAGCAAAAGCCTAGGCCAGTATTAGAAAGCCTAGGGGTGACAGGTGCAAGTAGTTTCTTGTGAAGCAACGAGGCTTGTTGAGCATGTCGTCCCAGGCTGACAGACACTGGATCCCCTTTGAATGATACCAGAAGCTTAGCCAATTGTTGAAATTGATCATACTGTATCATTCTTGGTGAGGGAAGGATGTTGCAGATGCTGCAACACTACAGGCAAATGCTGCATAAGTCTTATTTAAAGCCCCAAGAGTTTCTGTGAAGGAAGATATCTCAGCAAAATATGTCTCGGTTTCATGAAGGGTTGAAGTTTCAGGCATATCTGTTATACAATATGTAGAAGGTAGCCTATACTATCCTCCAAAAATATCATGGAAATTAAAACCAACAGCAAAATATGTCTGGTTTTCAATCAAAGTTGCAGTCTTTCACCCAATACTTACTACACAATTAGGGAGTAACATTTTCTTAATCCCCCAAAGTCTCATCACTGGTTCTTAATATTACCCTTTAACATACTTTCCATACATGAATGTTCTCTTTCAATCTGCATTGATCAACAATGGATTTGTCTGCTGAAGATATTCAGAAGGCTAGGAGTGTTTGGGAGAAATTTTATGTAAATGCTGAGGACAATGGAGCAATTGTATTGAGCAGGTAGTTTTTTAGAAGAAATTTGAAACTGTACTTTAGTTTTTGGGTTTATCCTTTGTATTTAAAAATGTCTTGATTCATACTTCTCAACATTCTAAGAATTTTAAGCAAAGTTGAAAATTGGGGACAAAGGCCCAAAACTGTGGATATTTGTAAACATTGGCTTAATTGAGTTACAAGGTAAACTAAGAGGCATAATTGGGGACTGTGTGTATGCACGTTGTTCCCCCCAGAAGATGTTAACAAATTGTTCTCTCTATATCATTTTTTTGTCATATTGATTCCACTTGATAACATGAAGGGTTGAAGGTTAATTATTCCCCTCATCCCAAACTTTTCTTTCTCTGCTTAGAGTATGGTCTCCTGGTTAGTAATAAGAACACACTGCATAGTTTCTCTCTGTAATTTGCTCCTATAGCTCACCATTAGCTTGTCTTCTGATCCCTATTTATATTGGGCCTGAGCTATTTACAGGAGCTTTTTATGGCTTAATGCAGTGGAGCACACCGGCACATATACCTACCTCTGTGTGACACATTTGCTGCCTGTGCTTTGTAAATGCCACTGCTTGTGACTTATTGTGTATGCCGGAGTGCATGCTGTTCCCACCCTCCCTGTGCCTCAGATGTTTGAGCTGTTAAGTGAGGCTTGCTTGTCTGGACCATAGGCAGGTTTTTTGTCTTGTACTTCATTCATACCTCTCAACGGTCCCTGATTTTCAGGGACGTCCCTGATTTTGACTCAGATTTTAGCTCTGTCCCTCTTAATCCCTCTTAAAACTAGTAACTTTTGGAGGAAAGGTGGTGAATTACACTTAATGAATAATGACAATAATTAAGAGTTATAGACTTCTTTTACTTCAGAAAATGTATATTCATTCATATGCTCTGATTCTGTCAATGTTTCAAATCAATAGCACTAATATTTTAAAAGTGTCCCTGATTGTCCCTGATTTTTTCTTGACTTGTCCCTGATTCTGTTGAAATTTGTCCCCAACTGGTTGAGAGGTCTGACTTCATTATTAGCACTAACTCTTGTTGCTGTAGAGGTTACTTTAACTGAATGTTATGTTGTTAAAACACTACATTGGTGTAATTGTATCCGTCATCAATGTTTTAATGTTTGTTCTCTTTTCTAGAATGTTCAAAGAGCACCCACATAATGTGAGCTACTTCACAAACTTCAAAGAACTACAGCCCATTGCAGGAACTGCCTCAGATGCAGAACTTGAAGGTCTGTCAGAAGTTCGCACCCATGACAAGAAAGTTTTGTCTGCTCTGAATGATATTGTCTAAAAAGTAGAAAACATGGCGCTATTAGCTATTATTAAAAGCTATTATTGAGCCTTTAGGCAAGAAGCATGCTGTGGAACTGAAAGTGTACGTAAAGGAATTTGAAGTAAGTTGTCTGAGTTCTGTAACAAACTAAGATCTGAGTGAGAGTTAATAATTTATTTTATTTATTTATTTTACATTTGTTGACCAGGATAGTCCGACTGGATGCATGTCCATTTTCAGCGGAGGCCAGGGGAGAAAAGCTCCAAGGGTAAACAGATACAGCATAACATAATACCAGCGTTACATATTACAAACAGACTATTTACAGTGATTACATAAGTAAGCAAGTTAAACAAGTTCCACAGGTTAGAGTTAATCCTGAGCATAAGTCAGGATTAAATTAAATTACACAGTAAACTGGTTAAAAGATTTTTACACATTCTAGAGAGAGTTAGCCAGGCTTGATACATTGACATAGCCAGTTAAGTGACAAATGTTGTTTGAGTCTAGTTTTAAATTGACTTAAGGTAGAAAGTAAGGTAATATCAGCTGGAAGAGAGTTCCAGGGTCTACTTACAGAGTTTGCAAAGAGAGAGTCACCAGCTGTGTTATTAATTTTGCTAGTCTGAATTAGTAGTTTATTAGAGGATCGAAGTGGTCTAGGATTGTTATAGGGGATGATAATATTTTTAAGTGCATGAGTATTGTCCGGATTATAGAGGATTTTATAGGCCATAATCATTTGGTTATACTGTATTAGGCTGGGTAGTTCAAGCCACCCAAGCTGATTTAGATTGATGCAATGATGTGTCCTAAAAGGCAGCCCAGTGGCAAACCTGGCAATGTGGTTGTAGCAAACTGAGAGTTTGTTAAGGACAGTCTTGTTTAAAATTAGAGAGTAGAGGGGATGCATACAGATGGGTTGAAAGAAGGTGAGAGGGAGCTATGGCAATTTTAGCTGGAGGGGTTAGGAAGGCTTTTATTCTGTAAAGTGACCCTCATTTTTTATTGATGGTTTTGATGGTTTGGTTAACATGTAGGTTGAATTTTAGATTATTATCTATGATTACACCTAATAGTTTTGTAGAGGGGTCAGGGGAGATTATTGTGCCATCATTTGAATTTATGGTAAAGGTGAAAGCGGTAGACCTACGTGTTGGTGAAAATAAGAGCATTTTAGTTTTTTTTGGATTTAGGATCAGATGATGTTCAGAAAGCCAGTTTTCTATTATATTAAAGGTGGTCTGGGTAGCTGACCATAACTCTATTAGAGATGTGGCCGAGCACATCAGAGTAGAGTCATCAGCATATTGGATACAGCTCACTTTTGGGATGACAGTATAACGATCATTAATGAAGATGAAGAACAGCAAGAGCCCTAGTATAGAGCCTTGTGGTACTCCAAGGGTGTTAGGTAGAAGATTAGAGAGTTTGTTCTGCCAGAGAACAGCCTGCTGTCGACCATTCAGGTATGATTGAAACCATTAAAGGGCTCTAGTATCTAGACAGAATATTTGCAGGGTGTGGATTAAAAGTTGGTGATCAACCATATCGAATGCCTTGGAAAGATCCAAGAAGAGGGCTGAGGATATATAATTATTGTTGCGATTATGGTTTATGGTGTTGGTAAAGGCTAGGAGGACTGAAGTAGTGCTGTGATGAGGACGGAAGCCATGCTGAGTGTCTGCCATAAGGTGATTCTGTATTAGGTGTTGCATGAGCTGTCTATGAATACATTTTTCTGTTATCTTTGCAAGTGGAGAGAGTATAGCTATTGGAGTATAATTGGAGAATTCAGTAGAGCTGCCTCCTTTGTGAAGTGGGATTACATAGGATACTTTCCAGATGGTGGGAATTTCAGCTTCTACTATGGTTCGATTGATTAGTATTGAGATGGGGTAAGCAATAGCATCAGCTGATTTTTGTAGGTACTCGGCAGGGAGTTGATCAGCAGAAAGTGTAGTGGGTTTTAAATTTTTGATCAAGGTACGGAGAAGTGATTTTGGGGCAGATGACTGCTTTTTCTGTAGGAAACAGAGCTGAACTTGATAAGCACCCTAAATGTTAATTTTGCTTTCCATATTTTAATCCTGTTGATGTAGCTTGTCTATATAGTCTTGGTTAGTAATCTTAATGTGTTGCCTGATAGCAGAATAACTGCAACACTACAAGAAATTGTGTCCTTAATGAGCTCATGGCCAAGGCATACAGCAAAAAGCACTGCTGCACTCCCTACTAGTGTGGGGAAACTGTTCCCTATTAATTTCCCAAATAGCCCAAATGAAGACCCATCACCCAGTCTGACTCCAATGGGTTCTCAGGAAGTCTAATACACAAGGGCAAACTATTCCAGAAACTACTCTTAATACTTTAATGGATCTGTGTTGCTGATGTGGTAGCATGGTGTAGCTCTCAGAAGGAGAGTTTCCTCCAGCACCGGTTCTATTTAGGTTCAGAGTGTTAAGTTATACAGAACATGAAAGGCCAGCAACGTTTTTGGCAGCCTCCAAGATATAGAGTCCCAATCCCCCCACCTCTACATTTATAGTAATCCCAACCACACCCACACCACACATCACTTCCACACCTCACATCACCTCCACCAATCACAGCTCCTCAAGTCAAATCACATTACCCCACACCCACTTGCTCCACCACACAATACTCCCAACCACTCACATTCCATCTAGGCATTATTACATCACCCCACACTACTTACCCATCCACATACAGTACAACCCTGTAATTCCTATCCACACCTCCACCTAGAACTAACTTAAACTTTATAACCATGACTATCACACAACTATGTCTGTTCTGTCTTCTCATAATTCTTTATAACTCCACAAGTTATCACTCTAGCAAGATCCCTAAACTTAGTAGCAAAACACTATATTTTGCACTCTCATATACAGACACCACGGGTCTATATTATATATTTGAACGCTTAAATGTTCGAATAGCTATAGAACGAACTTTAGTGATTGAACATTTAAATGTTTGAATATATTAAAAAAGTAAAAATAAATAAATAAATAAAAACTAAAGGGTGTAAGCAGGGAAGCAAGTGAAGCCCGCCCTAACCCCCACACCTCCCACTACTTAAATATACTCACTCCAAGATCACGCTACAGTGTAGGAAATGGGAAATATTCCATTTCTGCACTGTAGCAGACTGAAGTACGATCTCGGAGTTGGTATATTTAAGTAGTGGGGTATGTGGGGGGCTTGCCCCTCTGCTTAAACCCTTTACTTCATGTTTTTTTTAATATTTTTTATTATATTTGAACGTTTAAATGTTCGATCACTAAAGTTCGTTCTTTAGCGATTTGAACATATAAGCGTTCGAATATATAATATAGATCCGACACCGCACATTATTATAATATCTGCCCACAATTGTTCAAGAACTACATAACTGACCAATTCAAAACTAAACGCATATGCAATCATTTGTTCTCCAAAAAAACACAATACTTTCTCACACTCATCACCAAACTTAAACATCTGTATCAGCATTTCAGCACCAGGCTCACCATAAGTAGGAACATCCACCCCAACCCTGGCCCAAATCCATCCTGTCTAACACAAACTACTCCAACCCACTTATCGGAACATGATACCTGCACTATCTTCATCCCTGGGCAAATCAACAACAGCAGCAAATCCAACCATCTCATAATGCTAAATATTAATATTAGAAGCAGTGAAAATAAAACACCTGAACTCCAGGCCACAAAAGCACACTACTCCCCAGACATAGTTGCTTTAACAGAAACCTGGCTAAATAAAAACATAACTAATTCAGAAGTTCTCCCTACTGGCTACAATATCATTTGACAAGACAAACCACTTTGTAAAGGGGGTGGAACTGCCTTAATGTACAAGTCCAACTGAACTTTGTCAAATACCAAACTCTTAACCTTCCCCCAATAATTAGGACATACTTATCTCACAACTTCTGCTTCACCCTAAAAAGATCATTACCATGATTGCCATCTATATTCCACCTGGTAATACACCTGCTAGCCTTGAAGACTTCTTATCCTGGTGTTCTTCCACATACTCACAAGAAACCCTTATTCTTGGGGATTTCAACCTAGATTGGTTCACGTGTATATCAGAACCACCAAGTAATCTAAAATCTCCATGGCTACCAGCAGCTAGTCCAAATTCCAACTAGATGTGATAAAAAAATCTAAAAGGGAATCCATCCTTGACTGGGTCCTAACTAACAACCCCACACATGCAGTCTCCCAGATACCTTAAGTGACCACAATATAATGTACCGTATACATAGAACAAACCTGTGCAAAACCACAAACTATAAATCGACTGGAAACAAAAAATGTCTCAACTGAAGTCCTCAATACTCTACTCTACAACTGTGACTGGACCTCCCCTAAAACCCTCCCAGTTGACCAGGCTGTAGCATTTTTCAACAAAACATTTCTACAACACTTAGACACTGTCACTCCATTGTGCAAAATCAAGGTTAGAACCTCTACAATCCCTGGCTCAGCTTTACTATAAAAAAACAAAGAAATACAAAGCCTAACTAAGTACCAAGAGCTGTGCAACCATGCAAAAAATGCATTAGGCTGGACAAAAAATCCTACTACATGCCATTACAAACTAAATACCAACACAACCTTTTGGAAAAATGTAAACCAGCTACTAAAACCTACCCAAAAGGATACTCCCAAACCAACCACCCCTGACACTAAAGTTCACATCGAAACACAATTCAACTCCCATTTTGTGAACGCAATTTATTCCTTAGTATCACAGGACAGTTACCAACCTCATTATGCCCTCAGCACAAATAATACTAATGCAAGCTTTACCCTCAAAACAATTTCCACCACCTCAATCAAAAGCATGCTCTCCAAATTAAAAACCTCGTCAACAGCAGCCGACCTACTCTTCAGCTATTTCTTGAAACTCACAGCAGATACTATTGCTATCCCAATCTCCATTCTCATAAACAGATCAGCTGTTGAAAACTATGTGCCCAAACTCTGGAAAATATCCTATGTTACACCCATACATAAAGGAGGGACCTCCACTGAACTTAATAACTATAGTCCCATTGCTATACTCTCCCCCGGGCAAAAATCCTAGAAAAATGCATCCATACCCACGTGCTAAAATATCTCCTAGACAACAACATGCTGTCACCTACTCAACATGGTTTCAGACCTGCCCATAGTACCACTACAGCCCTCCTCTGCTTCACAGACACAATAAACCATCTCAAAAATGAAGGCCTGCAGGTGTCAACTCTTTTTTGGATATGTCCAAAGAATTTGACACAGTCTCACACCAAATCCTGTTAAACTAAACCAATATCACCTATCAAATTCCACTCTTACCTGGTTCCAAAGCTACTTAACTGACAGGTACCAGGCTGTGAAATGGGAAAATTCTCTCTCTCCTCAACTGCCCATAACTATAGGAGTCCCACAGGGTTCTATTTTAGGACCACTACTGTTCAGTCTTCACAAATGACCTCCATACCTCTACACGGCATGCATCTATCATTCAGTATGCAGATGATACTACCTTAATCTGTGCTGCACAAAATATTCCGACCCTCCTGCAAACAACTCAACTAGTATTCTCTGACATTGAAAACTACCTTACCAAAGCCCAACTTATCCTAAATCCAAAGAAAACTCAGCTGATGATTATAACCAGTTCTAACACTGATAACAGTCAATTCACTATCTACTCCACAAATTCTACTCCAGTCACTCCAGTGGCACAGGCTAAGCTATTGGGAATAACCATAGACTCCCACCTAAAATTTTATAGTCATCTCAACTTAACTATTAAAGTACATGCCAAACTGGGATCACTCTACTGCATCAAACTTTCTTACCAACAACACAAGATCAGCCATTGCTCGCCATTGCTCTCTCCCAGCTTCTATCCACCCTACTCTATGCATCTCCCATTCTGACTAATCTCAACAAAATGAACTGAGCAAAATGGAAGCCTGCTATAACAGAATTGCCTGCTTTACTGCAAACTGCTCATATAGAACTCATCACTGTACTGCTTTGAGCCAGCTCCACTGGCTTGAACTGCCCAACCTCCTAACGTACAATCAGCTCTGCCTCCATCACTCTATCTATTACCTCTCCAAAAAGTGTCCTGCCCTCAAAAACCTAGTACAACATCACTCAGCCAAAAGGCCTCTTAAATCATCAAGTAAACTACTACTAGAAGTCACCAACAGCTACAATAGTTTTGGAGACACACTATATAGTAGTTCAGAGGCTAAAAAACGGAACTCTCTCCCCACTAGCATACAAAACACATCGTCCAAAGCCTCCTTTAAAAACCTCATTAGGCAACATCTCAAGCAAAGTTGGCAGTGCCATGACTGCTCCCCAGGCTAGTGAAAGCAGATAAGGTACACATACTAAACCTAGTGTACTTGATGATAGTTTTCACTCTTACTCACTAGCTAATGTACAGTGTGTGTACTGTACCTATGTGCTATGTATATATTCCACCTTTGTTTCAAATTTCAGCTGTACACCACAAAATCAGTTAATTATCTTTATTTTTAAATTAATGTTTTCTTGTTTCTTCTCCCCACTGTTAACTGTTGATGTGATTCATACCACTGTAAAACCATCTCTATTGTAATTTGTGTCCATGCTGATGTCTAAATATCTAAATGTATCTGTAATTATTTTTCTGTGTGGAGCTTTTCTCCCTGGGGCTCTGCTGAAAAAGAGTCTTTTCGGCTCTCTCAGATACCCCGGTTAACAAATATAAAGTAAAATAAAATAAATAGAGTGGATGGGAATTATAGGCTGTTAAAGCAGGGTAAGGGTATTGAGCTTGTCTTCTGCCTGCTCAGATATTGGAGGTGCCCATAAATTTATATTGCATGTTTGCTTTCAGCTTCTCAATTTTCCCATTTTGGATGGATAAAAGAAATGGTACTAGCATTTGAATTGCCTTTAAATCTGGGTTCTTGTAACTTTACTCTTGAATTCTACTTTAGACAGGTATGGTACTAAGGGTTTTGGTGAGGAAATAGAAGTCTTGGCCTTGTGTGCTTATAAAGGCATATGTCACTGGAGACTCTAAAGTGAGTAACTTTTCCTTAAAAATAACAAAGGATAAGTTGGCTAGGACCATAAAACCTGCCTTACATATGGCTGAAGACTATCAAAGTTCCCACTCTGGGTGATTGAGTGCATGGCCACTCATCCATAGCATAGAAACCCAAGTAGGTATCAGTTTTTGTTCTATGTGATAAAGCTGAGTCACTAAATAGTCAAAAGTATAAATTTACCTTCAGTTTCTGTAGGACAGAGGAACTGGATGGGCCAGTTGTAGGAAAAATATAAGCAGGATTGTTACATGGGTGCTTGATGCACAGGATTGTTTCTTGGTACAGAAGTGCAGGGTGTCCCCCACACATGATTCAGTCATTCATAAAACCTAGCCAACAGCCTCTCAAGCTTGCCTGAGCACCTGCTATATAGAGTAAGGATACCTGACTACTTGGTAGGGAAGTCCTGAATGGCCCTAATGGAGAGTACACATACTAAACCTAGTGTACTTGATAGTTTTCACTCCACTAGCTAATGTACAGTGTGTGTACTGTACCTATGTGCTATGTATATATTCTACCTATGTTTCAAATTTCAGCTGCACACCACAAAATCAGCTAATTATCTTTATTTTTAAATTAATGTTTTCTTGTTTCTTCTCTCAGCTGTTAACTGATGTGCTGCATACCACTGTAAAAACATCTCAATTGCAATTTGTGTCTACTGATGTCTAAATATCTAAATGTATCTGTAATTATTTTTCTGTGTGGAGCTTTTCTCCCTGGGGCTCTGCTAAAAAAGGGTCTTTTCGGCTCTGTCAGATACCCCTGGTTAACAAATGTAAAGTAAAATAAAATAAAATAAATAGAGGTGATGGGAATTATTAGCTGTTAAAGCAGGGTAAGGGTATTGAGCTTGTCTTCTGCCTGCTCAGATATTGGAGGTGCCCCTAAAATTTCCTTGCATGTTTGCTTTCAGCTTCTCAATTTTCCAGTTTAGGATGGATAAAGGAAATGGTACTAGCATCTGAACTGCCCCTAAATCTGGGTTCTTGTAAATTTACTCTTGAATTCTACTTTAGATGGGTATGGTGCTAAGGGTTTTGGTGAGGAAGCAGAAGTCTTAGTCTTGTGTGCTTATAAAGACGTATGTCACTGGAGACTCTAAAGCGAGTAACTTTTTCCTTAAAAATAACAAAGGACAAGTTGGCTAGTACCATAAAACCTGCTTTACATATGGTTGAATACTATCAAAGCTCCCACTCTGGGTGATTGAGTGCATGGCCACTCATCTATAGCATAGAAACTCAAGTATGTATCAGTTTTTGTTCTATGATAAAGCTGAGTCACTAAATAGTCAAAAGTATAAATTTACCTTCTATTTCTGTAGGACAGAGGAACTGAATGGGCCAGTTGTAGGAACAATATAAGCAGGATTGTTACATGGGTGCTTGACGCACAGGATTGTTTCTTGGTACAGAAGTGTAGGGTCTCCCCCACACATGATTCAGTCATTCATAAAACCTAGCCAACAGCCTCTCAATCTTTCCTGAGCTCCTGCTATATAGAGTAAGGATACCTGACTACTTGGTGGGGCAGTCTTGAAGGTCCTTAATGGAGAGGTAGCAAAGTGAAATGAGACTTCATATCAGATGTGCCACTAAAGATGGATATCAAAGTGGAATGTTCTAATGGATTGATGTGTTCAAATCTCAGTATTGGTCCACAATGATGTAGTATAGGTAGTGGTACTAAATGCTGCATTTCTGCTTGATAAACATAAGCAATTATTGCATGCCACCCTTTTCTTGGGGCTGGGGGGGGGGGGGTTGATTATCTGGAACAGATGCCCTTTTCTTTTATATTTTCCTGCATGGGGTTGGGGTGTCATGGTGACAAATTACTATACAATGCCACTCCTACCTTTGCCAGGCACACCTGACCTTGGGATGCACTGTGTGGGACAGCAGATGCAAATCCAACCACTTATCTCTGGCAGTTCATGTTCCTCAACTGCTCTGCTTTGACTGCCAATGTTTCTGTACCATCTTTAGCATTCTGTCATGCAGCCAATCTGATTCTAACTTTTACCTCCTACAGACTTCCTTGTCCACTCCCCTCCCAGATACTCTAAACTGTTAACCTGCTCCACTATTCTCACCTATCTTCTCAGCTTCTAATTTCCACATTTGTTGCCATTGCAACTCTGGTTCATCCCATTTGCCTTTAACCAATAGGAATGGAAAGCAACTAAGTTCATGCTCATTATGCCTCAAATACTAAATATGTATGCAGCAACTTTGATCTGTTCCCTGTATGCAGCAACTTTGAACTGCTCCCTCCAGCCTGTCTTCTGAAGCTGTTCATCACCAAAATAAACAGCAGTGTGTGCTCAGATGTCCCTGATGCACACTCCCAAGGAGACTCTCAGAGTCCAAACACTGTACTGGACTCATTGGGTCCTTGGAAATAGTGCAGGTTATTAACATCCATGTTTCTGAGACTTCAAACCACCACAGTTTTGCCCAAACTGTCTTTCTTTGGGACCTTGTCATTCCTTTTCCAAGTTTAGGAATACTTGGTTGGACTTGTTCATCTATCTTACTGGAAACACTGGATCAGTTGTGTTACACTCTGATATGAATCCAATCACTCTCCAGGATCTTGGTAATACACCCAAAGACTAAACTGTTCTAGACTGACAAAACACCCAGGGTGCAGAACTGTTCCTACCCTAGACAGGCTTAGAGGACACAATGCTCCTAACTGAGGGCAGTACTACAGTTCTGTGTTGCACAGCTGAGAGTAATGGATTTTATAGACTAGTAACTCTGTTGGATTTGACTGTCAATTAACACCCAGTGAACCTGGCTGTCTTCTGAGAAGAGGTGCTCAGGTTAGTGGAGTTACCCCAATAACAAATATAAAATACTGCTGCATCTTGTATTACGACTCACCAAACTTTGTAATGCCTAACAGGATATGACTGTCTGCCAGGAAACCCACTCTATATAAACAAATAGAATGCTTCAAACTCCCTGAAGTGACTTTTGACCATAAGTGTGTATAGTATAATTTCGTTTGACCACTCTTGAAATCCCAAATGTACTTTGGGGAGGGGGACAGTTTAGTTCTCCCAAAATGCTGGTAATTCATAGAAAGTCTAATGTATAAAGTAACCAACAGTCTGAACAATACTCTAGGTATCTTGACATCCAGAAAGCCACTTGCCATATCACTGCTTTGTAGCAGTAAAAAGGCACCACAAGCTGTCTTGAAAATCAACCTGTCAGTGTAGTATGCTGAGAATTACAAAAAATGCAGGACCTGCAAAATGTAGTCTACAGCAGGAAAATGTAAAATTGCATGTAGGCCAGATGAAGCATACCTGACTGTATGCGAAAGCGCTTGTTTTATGTGTGATCATTAAAAATGTTTTACTGCTGTCTACATCGTGGTGATCTTCGTTTTGGTATTTCCTTGGATGTAGGCCAGATGGGATTGGCTGAGCTTGTGATTAAGACACTTGTGTATTAGTACTCTGGGTGACCTTGCAAGTAGCTGGAGAGTAACCTGCTTTACTGTAACATCTGGCTGGTAGTTCTGTTTGTATTGATTTACTTACATACACAGATGGGGGTACAACTTCTCACCTTGTATATGTGCCCCACAGTAGTGCCATCAATGACTTATTACCAAGCTGGGCAATAAAATGGTAAGTGCTCTAATTGGCTGGTTAAAGCCCCAAGTCAAGCTACATTTTCAGGGCCATATTGGCTGGAGAGTGTGGTATCTGACTCATGAAGATGCATAGCATTAGGCATGTGAGCAACGCTTGAGGAGAATGGTATGTAACAAAGATTATGGCCACAATGTCAAACTGGAGTTGCACTTAAAATCTGAACAGACTGCCCCAGGGTCTGGAGTGAGGACTGTTTACACTCCTTTTCTGGAGTCTACAGGGCATCACACTGGTATGTGCACACAGTCCAAAGCCAATATATAGTCACATACAGCAATATCATACAAGCACTAGTGTTTGGAGCATGGAACTCTGCACTCCCTAAAGATGCTGATTTTTTTTTAATGCCCTCAGCCCTGCTAAGGGTACTTAAGAAGCACTACCAGAGTCTGGTGCTAGAGCATAGAGATCATCCTGCTCTGTCTTGTTTTTATGTAGCAATTTAATAGTACACTACATGGTTTCTCTAAAAACCTGTAAGGGTGTTCTATACTTTAATGACTGAGGGAAGCCCATGAATTTCTAGTAACTGTCCATTTCTCCTGTGTGGATTTGTGGAGACAAGGATATGCGGCCAAAAACTGAGATGCCTTCCCATGTTAAATTATCACCCAGATGGGTGATAAAACTTGTTAACTACTAAATCAATCTAGCTGTTAGAGAAATTTTAATATCCCTTGTGGCTATGGTGTACTGAGATGATCCGTTTTACGTGGCCAGTAAACATGTGTGGTCTCTAGATTAGACGACAAACATATTGGTCACTAGTCTTCTGGTGCTGGAAGTCACTTCTTTGCTCTTGTTCATGCCTAATCAGTTATCTTGTCCCCCCATAGTTTAGACAAAAGTAAAGGCCCCAAGTTAGAGCCACTCTTCCTGTTACTATCATTTAGAATAAGATGAAGCTAATGCTCGGGGATAATTGGATTAGCACTCAGATTTTACAAGGATAGGGGAAACTACATGTGATTAAACTTGATGAGACTTAAACCTCGACACGGCTATTAATAGGACGTGCTGGAGGGATAGATTCGTCACCCAAAGACTCCCTATGCTGTGGAATAAAATCCCGGTATATGTGAGGCAGAGCACCTCGCTGGCCTTGTTCAAGAGAAATCTTGACCAATGGATGGGAGATCGCAGATATACCCCAGGGATTACCTCAGTGTCACTGCTCGACAGAGGCACAGCAAAATAATGGGTATAGTTCCCCATACTAAAGGGGTGGCGTAAGCCACAAAACTATGGGCTAGGCTTGTAAATGCCCTCGGGCAGATAGCCTAGTATGAACCTATGAACCTATTACAACAATTAACAGCTTTTCACTTGGGCTGTGCCTTCAAGTAGTCCACTGAGATTGGTGCATTACCCTGGTAAACAAAAAAACTAGACAGCTGAGTGTTCCCTTTACTCAAAACCCAGGAATAAAAGCTGTTGACTGCTGTATGAGGGTGCCCTTTCTTGCTGCACTGGCCCTAGCTGGGGCCTAGAGGGCAGCAACATAATGGCTTGTATACCCAAACTCCAGAAGAGCTTTGCTACTGTTGCCATAGTTTTAGGCATCTATGTCATGAGGTTCGCATTAAGGGTGGCATAAGTTCCCAACACATCTGGGATAGTAGCACTGCACATCTTAAGGGTCCCATGGAATATTTCTGAGGTGTGTAGCATCAAACACTGACCACAGATATCCCACTCTGCTGGTGTGGAACCTTCAGTGAGCTTTTTCCCCTAATCCTGAAACCCATCAAAGTGCTCCATGTCAGACTACAATACACTTGCCCAACAAATCAAATATTCAGTTTGTTTTGTCTAGGACCAACAGTCTGGAGTACTCTTTTGTTCCATTCTTTTGCTAAACTATTTTGTATGAATTCTTGCACTAATGTCTGACACTGAACTAAAATTTCTCATTTTCTTTACATACTTTGTGGAATTCTGCTCGACCTCATGGCTGAAAAATGTGGTGAAGATGTCAAAACAGATTTCAAAAAAGTGACAGATTTTGTTTGTGAGCAAATCAAGTCTACTTATTGAGACTGTGCTGTATTTAATACACAAATGGATCATAATAAAATAATGAAACCTCAGACTTGAGTGGTATGACATTTAGTAAGTACACAAACTAGTTGGCTAAGTAAAGACTTCAAAATATTGCCTGGCTATATAGCTTTCCCATAGGTCACTACTGGAGTAGTGAATGGTATACTATGTTATGAAGATCCAACCTACCACACATATGGCAGTTTTTACTGATGACACTTTAGTTCTATACAAAAGCTTTGTCATAGAATGCAATGCATGGAATGTAGGCCACATTTAGGAGTTGGCCTCTTACCTCAATCTCTTGGTGTAAGAAATCTGGACAAAGCACAAAATCCTGAATAACCAAAAATGCCAGGTGGACAAGGTCAAAAACAGGGACAGATTTTAAGAAACTCCAAACTGAGAAACCTGATAACAGGTTTTGCATTAGCACTTTTCTGAAGGATATGAAGTCCAACTAAAACATCTGTCCTTATTGTGACTCCAACCCATACAGATTTGCCAAATAATTACACATTTTAGGGGGGTTATGTCTGGCATAACTTCTAGGTGGGGGGATTATGTTTGGCATAACCTCCTAGTTGGCAGGGTTAGTGGTTTACAGCACAAAGTCATTCAGTTGGGTCACCATCTAGTGATAAAACAATTAAGACTTGTTGGCAGGGGAGGCTCGTACAAGTAATGTTTCAGATAATACTAAATACCAAGATGGAATATTGCTGTCATTCTCTCCAAAGCACACTGCCATCCCACTGTTTACTGACTTAAGCACATGCTCCAATCTACAGTAGACAAGTTGTTGCACATCCATGCCAGGATAACTCCTCCCTTGACTGACTACACAGCACTCATTCTTGTTTTGAAATATTTCAGTCTTAGAATTGCCTTTTTATCTTGATAAATCTGAGAACATGGTTGACATAACCTACATGTGTAACTTCAAGTTTCTCTGCCCTCACTTTCCTCTGAAGCCATTGTATTGTATGACTCAAGGCTCAGAACGGAAGAATGTAAAACTGGTCCATGGCACCTCACAGGGTGTGGAGGCAAGCATACATTGAGGGGAAATGGGATGCCCTTGGTGTTGTAAGCATTCTGTTGGCCACCAGGGGCAGGGTTCCTGCCTCAAATGCTTTTATTTCATTGGGTGGCTGGTATGGGCACAAACCACTGTTATGATGCCTGCTTGAGTTTGGCCCCCTTTCCCTTACACTAGAAATGTGTAATGGATGGGCTGAGCTGAGAGGTATGATTGGCTTCAACTGTTTCAAAAAATACTGAGTTGGTGAGCAGAGGCAGCATTAGTAAAAATGCTCTGCCACAGTCATGTAGGCACCTGCTTGTTGTGGAAAAGGATGGGCTGCTATCAGTTGATGCATCCTGTAGTTCTTGTCTTCCATGCTTGGACCATACAGGGTAGAGGGATTAGAGTGGTTGTAGGGGTAGACTTGATGCTATTGTGTCTACTGTGACTTGTCAAGTTCAACAAGCAATGGTAACTGCTATCGGAGAAAGGAAGACTAACAATGGAACACCTGAGCTGTCTAGGGGAGGATTGGCTGCTATCCCCCAGTGCTGCCTTATGCAATGCTGTCAGTGTGGCACAAGTTGCTGCTTTATTGTAAGCGGCTAGTACTGAAGAGCAGTGTTTACCAGTGGTATATGGGGAGTTATTTAGTCTCACTGGACTTGCACTGTGTCCAGTGTTCCCATGCTGTGCTATTTCAGCATTGCAAAGACTGTGCCCTTGTAGACCTTAAAGGTGGTCTGCTACTAACTTATTACAAGTGAGTTGACTACTCCTTTTAAAAGAAGCAATGAGGCCTTGGTTGGAATTCAGATTTTCTTAATGGCTACCTCTACACGAGCATATCCACTTCAAACTAGTAAGTGTGGCTTCATATTTACAACCTACTATGTAGTAGGTGTTTAATGATATTGCACTACATCTACTACAAATGGTAGCACCAAAATCACCATAAATGCTGCTTTTACTGATGGGCTTCAATGGCTTTTTAATAGTTGTACATTTCACTCGAATGGTGTGGCCACATTAGGCCTTGATGCAGTCCTCTGGAATGTGGGATAGGAGTTTCTTATCACTGCATACTAATATGCCAACTAGTCATAACACTTTCAAATGCATTCCAACAGCAACTTCATTTCAAAAGGTAAATGCTACAACTGGTAAGTGACAAATCCAAATGTGACTGGAAGTGAGCAAGAAGTATAACATACTACAGCTTTGATGCATTCCACAGGTGTGGTTAACCGCACTCAGTTGTACCTGGGAGATGGAAGGGTAATACAGATCAAGAAGCTGCTATTTTACTTGGGATCCGTGTAAGAGTTGAGATTTTCCAATAGAAGTGACTGCTACAACACAAGCACAATAACTTCACATGCAAGTACTAATTGCCCTTGAGGCATAATTACTTTGCATAGCTGAGAGGTGAACACTTTACGTCACAGTAAACACCTTAACCATTATGTCATGAAATTCCATTTCTTGGAACAAAGTTTGTGATACGCTCCTCTGAAGAAGCAGTCCAAAATCATGCCCTGTGTTATTTGGGAGTGATTAGTCTCCATGACCATTTTCTATTAATAGTTACTGTGGTTTTCAGCAAATTTCTCCTTTGGGAAGGAGAATCTCATGGATTAAAAATTTGCATGAGATTAACATAACTGCATATCCTATGATGCTATATTTGGTCAATAGACTTCTTTACTGACATCCAATATTGCTGCCCAATCATCAAATAATGCAGTTAAATAGTTTTTACAAATGGAAGCTCCAAAGATTGCCCAGCTGTGGAGAAACCATAAAAATCTGAAATGCTGTCCTGCTTTAGAACTGTATTTATAAATCATCATCATCATCCCCTTTTTCCCATTTACATGGGGTCAGGGTATCTTATTAACTGTCGCCAACTCTCTCGATTCAGTGCCATTCTCCTGCCTTCTTCAACACTCATGCCTGACTGTCACATATCTTCTTTCACACAATCCATCCACCTCTTTGCTGGACACCCTCGCTTCCTCTTACCTTCTTCCTGTCTGTCCCAAATCTCCCTCACCAGATTGTCTTCTGCTTATATACACATGTGCCCATACCATCGTAATCTGTTTTCTTTGATCTTTTCTGCAATTGGAGCTACTTTGGCTTCTGCTCTTATGTCCTCATTTCTTCATCTGTCCCACAGTGTGCATCCTACCACCTTTCTCAGGCACTTAATTTCCATCACCTCTAGCTTCTTCAACTGTTCTGCCTTTACTGCCCAGGTTTCTGTACCATACAGTAGTACTGGTCGCACCACTGTCTTGTACACCTTACTTTTCAGCTTCTTTGGCATTCTTCTGTCATATACTACACCTGATACTCTATGCCAGTTGGCTGCAGCCCCTCTGATTCTAGCTTTGACCTCTTCATTCAGGCTACCCTTCTCCTCAACAACCCCTCACATATACTTGAAGCTGTTAACCTGTTCCACTATCTTCCCATCTATCTCTATTCTCAGCTTCTTCTGATTTCCCCAATCTGCTGCCATTACCACTGTCTTATCTGTGCTTAGTTTCATCCCATGTGCCTTCAGATTTGCATTCCATTCTCCTATCCTTTGCTGAAGTTCTAGATCAGAGTCTGCCTGTACTGCCACATCATCTGTATACAGCAGCTTTGTTGCTCTGACCCCTCCAACCTGTTTGCTGATGTAGTCCATTACCAGTATGAACAACAGTGGGCTCAGAGCTGAACCCTGGTGTACACCCACTCCCACTGGGAACCCCTCAGTGAGGCCAAACACTGTTCGTACTTGAGTCACCGGGTCTTTGTACATAGCCTGTAATAATTCTACCAATGTTTCTGGGGCAGTACTGCCCAGATCAGCTTTCTTGGGACCTTGTCATATGCTTTCTCCAAGTCTAGGAAAGCCCAGCTTGACTCTCTCCTCTTCTCTAGTTTCTTCTCAAGTATCTGTCTCAATGCAAACATCGAGTCAATTGTACTGCATCCTGATCTGAATCTGAACTGTTCGTCTCCCATCTTACATTCTACTATTCTGCGTATCCGTTTATCAATCACCCTCTCCAGAACTTTCATGCAATGTGGTAGGAGTTTGATGCCTCTGTACTGTCCACAGTTGTGGATGTCCCCTTTGTTCTTGTACACTGGCACGAGTATGCTTATTCTCCAGTCATCTGGAATACGCCTTTCTCTCTGCACTGCAATTAGTCCCCTCAGGAGCCATTTCTCCCCTAGCTCACCCAGCATCTTTATCATATCTGCTGTGACCTCATCTGAGCCTGCCGCTTTCCCTGACTTCATTTTCCTTAGTGCTGCTCTTACTTCTTCTAAGCTGTGCTCCTCTTCTACTCTCATTGTAGGCTGTTTCTGGGGCAGTACCGCTTCTGTGGGGTTTTCTTCATTCAGAAGCTGCTGGAAATACTCCTTCCATCTGCCTTTGATGTCCTGTGGGCTGGTAAGCAGGTTGTTGCTGGAATCCCTTATGAAGGGTGTCTGACTATCTTCTTTATCTTTCTGTCTTTGCCTTGCAACCTGGTATAGTTTCTTTGTGCCCCTTACTGGGTCACTTTCCAGAAGGTGATAGAGCGCCTCTGATGCCCTATTCTTTGCTACTGCAACTTCTTTCTTAGTTTCTTTGTTAGCCAACCAGTAGTCCTTCCTAGCTTGGTCAGTCTTTTCAATCTCCCACTTCTTCCTGCACTCCTTCTTTCTTTTGATTACTTCCTGCACTTCTGCATTCCACCACCAGCTTTCCTTATGTACCTTATTTCCATACCTGGCTCGGCCACATATCTTTTCTGTAGTCCTAACACACTCATGAGGAAAAGAGTGCATTCAGGCAGCAGTTGCAGGACCTACTAGATAAAGCAGGACAACATGAATTGGTGTTGATAATGGGTGAGTTAAATGCACATACCGGGAAAGACAGAACAGGATATGAGGACGGCCTGGGTCCACATGGGTGGAGCAATAGGAATAAAGAAGGAGAAGCCATTCTAGACTTCTGTCTGGAAAATGGCTTGATAATAGCCAACACATGGTTCAGTAAGAGAGACAGTCACAAGATCACATACAAGAGTAGCCAACATGCAACTCAGGTAGACTTCCTCCTAGTAAGGAAAAGGCACGGGGGTAGAATCCATGATTGCAAAGTCATCCCCAGTGAAACTGTCGGTTCGCAGCATAAACCGTATTTATAAATGTCACCTGTTAATTCAGAAATGGGTCACAAACCTCCTTTTTTCTGATTTTCTACATAGGTGGGGTATTGACATCTCAAGTGCTACACTTCTTTGACACTCTTGCTTGACTGTTGCACTTCTCTCATAATTCCTATCTTGCTGGATGCCCTTGTTTCCTCTTGTCTGTCACAAATCACCTGTACAAACACGATCACTTAAAATTAATTCAAATGGCAGTTTAAAGGGCTGCTAACAAGCCATTCCCTCAACTCATGTGCTCTACAAATGTACAACTGTTTGGCGAGTGTATCAAAAGACAAATCTATAGCAATTTCAGTCACTCTGGAAGAAGTGGGTTAACTGTCTAGTAACTCCTTTTTCATCTGTAGTATCTAGGCAAGTAAAACAGTCTGCCTTCCACATAAAGGTAAAATGGCCTTCAACTAGTATTAACACCAGCGTAATTTCCATTGTAAATAGTCTAGGACTATTACAATCCTGCAGGTAGTTGGATGCATTCACACCTTGTCTTTGTGTAGCACTTTTTGTAGTGTGTAGAGTAAGTGAAGCTGACTTCTCTACTGCTAACTCCAAATACAGGCCAATAGCCTTTCTGTCCTCCCCATCAAAAGTATTAAATTGTCCAATACTGGCTGTTTAAATTTGTTAGTACAACTTACTAACCCTCATTACTGTCCAGTCACACCACAAAACTATGCTACCTCCACCTAAAGCAACAAATGCAGAGAAGCTTGTCAAAAGCTTTTGAGCCACTTGCCACTGACTGCTCTACAGACTCTTTCCTAGGATTTGACTATTCTTCTCTTACCTGGTTCAGCTGTTACCTCAATGATGGTCTTAAAGCTGCAAAATGGAGAAATGACCTGTCTCCATTTCTCTCAGTGCACATTGGGGTGACACAAGGATCTACCTTAAGCTATTTAAGGTTTCCATAAAAATCTATATGCCACAAGTAAACATATATACAATTATTCAGTATGCTGATAATTCCACACATCATCTCTGCCAAAAACCTGCAACACTTTCCAACCCAAACACATGGAATCTATCTTCACTGAAACATGGCTCTAACTCTTATTTCTGTGCATACCTAAGTGATACTCATTCACTGTTACTTCTGACCAAAGCAAAATTGGATGTGAGCAAGCTACTATGTGTTATCATAGATGCCATGAACTGTTACCATTACATAAAGCTGTCCACAAAACAGGCAACCTTGGCACCACTGCAGGTGCCTCACTGAATTCTCACTTTTCTGAAGTCTGGATTTTGATTGCCCTCTCTTAGAACAAACCTAATCTCCTTCAAGCTGCTGTTGCTACAACACCAAAATGTCTTATAGCTTTGCTCATGTGCCACAAATTACCAATACCTCTAATTTAACCTTACCCTTTCAATGATGTACAAGCATCCATCATTGAATAAAGGTCGGCTTAAACCCTTAACTGGGTTGCCCCCCCCCCCAGCAAGTAGGACTTTGTTTTGCTAAGTTGACTGTGGCCAGGAATTGACATTCCAAACAGTTATCTTAATTTCTAATCTTGAACATCTGATGGAGTGACCTGCAGCACTGAGAGCAATGATGCTCCGTATCCCAGACTCTGGTCCTAAAGGCAGCCTCTAACACAATGCGTGCCCCTGCTAATACTGACAGGATCCCAATATCAGTAAAGATCCTGTATACTGGCAGATCCTGATCAGGATAGTTGAGTGTTGTGGTTCCCTGTGATAAATTACACATTTGTGAATTTCTCCATCTTGTTTGGTTTCAATGTTTGCATAATTGATGGCTCTCTTATGCAGTTTTATCATACTAACACTACATACCTCTCAACCTGGAAACATCAAAAATCTGGACAAGACCCATGAAAAATAGGTACAAATCTGTACACTGATTAACATAAAATGTGCATACATAATTATATAACCCTGCCCACTCCAATGGAATTGTGGGATACCAACTTTCAAATGCAAACTGAAGAACAGACCACCAAAATATGGCACCAGAGTCCCCCTGCAGCCATTCCAATGTCCCATTACCTGTATATTATGCCCCATTTATCATAAACACTAATGCACACACTGCATTACTTCTACAATTATTATTTGGATTTTATTTTTACATTTTATAGCACAATGCATAAACACTAATAGACATCTGCTAAACAAAGCAATGCTTAAAACACTAAACTGCAAAATACATTCAGTTATCTACAGATCAGTTTATTTACTTCAGCACTTTTGCTTTCATCACTCAAAACCAATGTTGCGAATTTTACATTACTAGAGCAACAATTACCAGTAGACAGTACTAAATCTCATTTCTAAAGATGAAGGCATGATAACATTCAAATAGTACAATAGTAAAGACAGACTGGGCCACAGGATACCAAACGATCACAGTAAGTAATGCAAGTGTATAGTTCAGCAGCCTCTATCTACACTCTGTACACAATCACTAGGGGGAAAAGACTTCAGTTGACCAAATAGGATGTAACTGTCACATAACAAGGCATAACTGACACCATTACAAGCACACTGACAAACAGAACAGTCTGTATGGCAGAAGGCAGTAGGCCTGCATTAACCCAATTTATGTAAATGTCAATATAGGTGAATTGTATGGTACTGCACATCCAGATACCTTAAGGCAGCTCACACCTGATACCCCCACATATTGTAACAGCCTAGGTTATTTATGGTGCATCCCTCCCCCTAGACTCAATAATACAAGCCCATCTACCACTGTTACATACACTGGCCTCTGGAGTGCATATGGGCACACATGTATGGTGTATGTGAAGCCCACACAGCCCCACCATATGTGTGGGGGATACAACAGCAGTGGACTGCTGGCAGGAATGGCAGCGTGATATACGTATATGTGCATATGTATCACTATCTGTATATATGTAGACATATACTGATCTGTATATGTATATATCTGGGTGTGTATATGTATATCTATGCACATATACATACCCATCTATATATGTCAATATGTATATGTGTATATATCTATATAGATATCTGGATAAATATATATACATATATTTCCACCATATGCCTTGAGCATGAAGTGTAGGCCTACCTCAGCCCCTATAGCGCCAATTACGTAGTGCAAGGGGTTGTCAGGTATGTCTAGCAGGTATATCAGTAGACTATTGCTACTGTAATAGTGATTTTCTTCACAGAAATGGTGTGAGTGGGAGGTCACATCTGCTTTTCACATGTGTGCCATTGGCTACTGACAGACATCCTAAGGACATCATAGTACAGTATCGCTGCTAGCACGTAATGCTACTGTGGACTACTGCAGAGATATTGGCCAATATATGTGGACATTCTGACACACTCTGGACAGTCCAGAGGTATACACTGAACCCCTTGGTGCAAAACACGTGGACCAAGCCTGACAATGTGGATGTTAACAGCCATGTAGATGGGTGTTACATGTAATGACTGGTATACATATGCCCCCATAGGTTTTGCAATCACACACCCCTGTCTGTCCTGACACATACTAACTACTGGTACAGAGGTGCCATGGCCACATTCTACCCACTAGATATTGACATACATCTGTACAGCATCCCACTGCTCTGTCTGGCATACATGACTGTTAAGAGAGGCCCGGCAGCAGTACATTTGGGAAGTATCTGGACATGACATCTCACTGGGTAAGTACACTAAGCTGCTAGGCATGTAACAAAGCACTGCACTGGCTACAGGCAGACAGGCTCAACACTGGCCTACATTCCTATGGGGGAATGCACATGTACCTGCATATATAGCAGGGTCTACAGGCATGTCACAGCACAGGGTAAGATACACCTGTGTGACAGTGCATAGCTACATCCAATGTGAACACAGCCACATATGGTATGTTAGCATATTATTACAGTATATGGACTATCTGTTCAACACCATCCTCATATGTACCACTCACACACAAACTCTACATACACTGGACCACTACACAGTGTGGTCCAATGCCTGTCTGTGGTATGGGACATGTGTGTGTATGGCCCTACAAACAAGTAAGCCAATATGGTAACATAGGAGTAGCATGTAACATCAGATAGGATGGGACCAAGAACAATGACATTTACCACAGTCTGTACACAGGCCAAAGTACATATTAACATTTCACACACTGTCGACATTCACCATAAGTACACATACCTCAGTACTGTACACAAAACCACAGAATGTCCAGGTTATGTCATCAAATATAACCCCTACTGTACATAGCATGTGCATCAGTCTGATATCTCACTGGCTTGTTATCAGATATGATGTCACTAATTATGTTGTACAGCACATATGTACCTCTTAATGCTTCACATATGTACAAAGGTTGACAGAGGTGTGGCTGGAAGCACATACACAGGGCCAATATTGACATTTTGTTGTGATAACCTTATACATTTACTGTTGCAACAGGGTTTGTTGAAACATATGTCCTATGAGGGATATGAAGTCAGTAACTGTCACTGTTCCACCATCTACAGACTGCAATTCTCACACTACCTTCTGCAGTTCACAGATAGGTACTCTGTGAGTAACACATGAAACCAAAGACACCACACACTGCCCAGTCTGCAGATGACCCTACAGATGGGGATTCCTCATACACAGAGCACTGACATGGCAGGTATTGCAACATGTAGGACAGCCATATCCACACACACCCTGTTAAACCAACATTACTCCAAATGCAGTATAGCAGCACTTACAGTCTGTAGTCAGGTCAGGCACATTCCCCTCCTGTGTGTTGCCCTGTTTCCACAGTGTATGTTGTTAGAAGTAAATCCCCAATCTGTCTGAGATGCTGTTTGCCAAACAACAGACAGAGTTCCTACTCACAGGGAATGGAAAAGCCCAACACCAACATGATGTTCCTAGATATTGGAGTGTGTTTCCATGCAATTGGCTATGGGAATGTTACCACAGCTGTTCCACATGCAATCAGCTAGAGGAGGGCTGAAATTTGTGCAGAGGGTATCAGCTGATCATGAGAATCAATTAAAATACACATGCTGCTGCCTAAGTAAAGCAGGTGTAGGTCTCCACATCCACCAGAGAGGAAGTGAGAGAGAGAGGCAGACAGTGTCAAAGACAAGTCAGAGAGGGGTGGGAGAGTAAAACCTAAGCATGTTGTGTCACACACCTACAAGCACAGGGTATCAAGCCCCTGATGACTATGTAGTGCTATCACATTTCCATGCAGTTATTGGATGCACCACATAGGTTACATGGTGAGGAGCCCTCAGAATGTATATGTGATGGTGAGTGACATCTGCAACAGGGATATGGTAGCTATACAGTAGGTGTAGTACACGTGCCTATCCGCATGTACAGGTGCCAGCGACAACACGGCCACACTCTCACAGGGACGCACACACACTGATATACTTGGCAGGGCCAGGAATACAACTTATCAGATTGCCACAACACATTTCTGTGCAGGTATCACATGCACCACAGGGGTCATACGGAGGTTATATGGGCAAAGGGTATGGGGAAGGTGTCTGACATCAGACAGCATGCATCAGTATGCCAATGGCGGTTGTAGTGAATGTGACTGTGATCATACGTATCATAGAACACACACACGCACGCACACACGCACACACACACACACACACACACACACACACACACACGCACACACACACACACACACACACGGTGCCACTACTGACATGCATGGATGCATTGATTCACGGGGGTGTATTGGTCAACTGTGCCAGATGGCTATACAAGGCTAGGTGATGGGTATACCTTGGCATCAGGCCACATGACAATAGTCTACATTGCGGCTCAGGGGTGTAGCTTCTGGATTTGCCCACACAGGTGGGTATTGTATTCACCATCCAGCCACCTGGGTGACTATTGCACGTGGCCAATGCTGCGCATTGCTTACCATGTATGTGTTCCTTTGTCCATTACATGGACCATGTCTGTGATGTGCACACCTCCTACATACATATATATTGACATGTGGAACTGTACCTGGGATGTCTGTTGCATATTGTGTGCACAGATTATCATCAGATGTGCCAATCCTGGCATCATGTGGTGGGAACTGGTAATGGACTGCAGGTTTACCCTGCACCTACATTGATAGCATGCTAATGGCATTCTCTGGTGTCAGTGGCATCTGTCCATACAGGGCATGTTTTCAGGCTTGGTATGTCCTTTGTGGATCACATTTGATGGCACCACAGGTGTTGCAGGTGTCCAGTGGGGAACATGGGGAAGGTGCACTGTCTGCATGTACGTGCCTATTGGACTGATGGACAGGGTGCCATGCCCTCTGTAGCCCACTGCAATCACTACTTAGTTACTATCGGTGGGCAATATGCAGTGTACTACCAACATAGTGGCTGTTGCCTAGACAAGTGTGTGTGTGTGTGTGTGTGTGTGTGTGTATGCAACATGGGTCAGAGTGTTCTCTGGGTAATACTAGGGTTGCTAACTTTGATTGCCTGGCCTTGATGTCACATGTATGGGCATGGATTTGCACCCCAGCTTCTCAGCTATTTCACATCTGTTATCCCTGTATGGTGGATACTGTGATATATACTAGGGCCACCATATAAGAAAATTGCAATACCCACTCTACATTGGGCCCAGAAGTTACACACTCATAACCACCTATACACAGGATATGAGTTACAATCACAAACACACCATTCCTTTCTGGGATTAGAACTCCTACCTAACTAGTTTATTACACTACGGCACTACACAGTTATAGTATGCGCCACAGAGATTACTGGAGTATGCCTTCCCCAAAGGTGTATTTCACATCGGATGACATCAGCAGTATTGCCAAAGTAGGGCATTTGAATTGTAGTGAGTATGACTAGCCTACAATGCATTGCTCTCTACACAGACATTGAAACACACACAAAACATCCCGAACTGCCATGGGTGGGAATAGAACCCTACCAGGGTTCCATATCACACTACAGCAGTATGCAGTGATGGCATGCACTATGGATATTATTGGTCTACATCCTTCCCAGAGGTGTATCTCTAGGTGGACGACATCAGCAGCCTTACCAAAGTAGAACAGTCAAATTGTATGGAGTGTGACTACCCTAAAAAGTATTGCTCTCTCCACAGACAGACACACACACTAGCACAAGCACACTTGGCAAGTCTGGGATTAGAACCTCTACCTAACTAATTTATCATACTACAGCAGTACACAGTTATAAGATATGTTACGGAGATTACGAGGCTACAACCTTTCCAGAGGTGCATTTCTAGGTGGATGACATCAGCAGCCTTGCCAAAGTAGAGCATTTGAATTGTAAGCATTGCGACTACCCTAAAAATCATTGCTCTCTACACAGACAGACACACACACTTGCCAAGTCTGGGATTAGAATGACTATCTAACTATTTTATCACACTACAGCAGTACGCAGTTATAGGATGCACCACAGAGATTAGCGGGCTACAATTTTCCCAGAGGTGTATTTCTATGTGGATGACATCAGCAGCCTTACCAAAGTAGAGCATTTGAATTATAGGGAGTGTGACTACCCTAAAAAGCATTGCTCTCTACACAGACAAACACACACACAGTTGCCATGTCTGGGAGTGAAATTCCTACCTAACTAGTTTATCACACTACAGCAGTACACAGTTATGGGATGCATCACCGAGATTACTGGGCTACAGCTTTCCCAAAGGTGTATTTTACCGTGGATGACCTCAGCAGGCTCGTTATAGTAGGGTTGTTGGGAGGGCAGTGTGTGTGCATGGGCCATAACCCATTCCTCTAGAGGTTGACATGTCACATGGGGGCACAACCTGGGTCATATTACACAGGTACATGTATACAGCTGCTAGATGACTACTTCCTTGTACAGCCATGTGGCACAGCTAGCACATGCACCACATAGTCTGTATTGCTGACAGATACTGGTGGCTAGTATCTGCAGTAAGTGGCATCTGAACCTTATGTGGTTGCAGCCCTTTGGCTGTGTGCTGGGTGGGACAGGCTTGGATGGCTCCTTGTCAGTCACCCTCTTCCACACATCTATGTACGTCTACCTTTGGCTTATTATAGTGTGTTGTCCTTACATATATGTCATTATTCCTATTCACTGTGTGTGCAAAGCATGAGTGATGCATACTGAGGAGTGTCTGCACTAACATCTGCGACTGCCAGATATGTCTGGTCCACTGGTGTTTGCAGATATGGCCTTCATGTGTTTACGTTTGTGAGCATGCCCAGTATGACTTTCAGTATGTTGCTGACTGACAGTGCCTTCATTTCTCTGTGTGTGTGAGCATGCCCAGTATGTTCATCTGCATTGAATGTGTGGATAAAGTCCAGGTAGTTTTTACTGCAGTGCTGACCTTTGTGTTGTACATCTACAGGTAGCATGCTGTTTCTGCAGGGTATCCGTCCATCATTTGCCATTGACTGTTGCTACATTTCTGCATAGGATGGGGAGGCACACCTGACTATTTCTCCATTTCTACACAGGATTGGGGGGCACACTTGACTGTTAGTACATTTCTATGTAAGGTGGGGGGGCACACCTGACTATTTCTCCATTTCTACACAGGATTGGGGGGGCACACCTAACTGTTATTACATTACTACGTAGTATGGGGGGGGCACACCTGACACTTGTACACATTTGCTAAGACTGTACTGTTATGTCAAGTACTCCATTTCATTCTGTATTCTTACCTATCATGCTGACTAGAGGCATACCAGTGTACTACAGATCATAGCTTTGTTTGCCCTACATATTAGTGTCTGACTTCCTACCCTTCAGAAGTAATATCTCACTGCCTGACCTGCTGTAGTCTGTCTGTGTAGGGCTGGGGGGAGGTTACCCATAGGCATCATTCAGAGGCCATGGCACAGGCTCTGTTTGGGTTTTTCTACACCTGTCCTGCTAGCTGGGACTGTTGTTGGGTATGTGAACCTCCCTGTCTGCCATGTGTGAATCATATGGGCACACCTGTCTCCCAGCACATTTCCTGCAGTGGGTTTTGTCACCCTGTGTAGTACTGGGTACTGTGGTGACTCCAGTATGTGTTACAGATGTCATGGTGCCACTATGGGTGTCTACATTCTGCTGCCATAACATTCAGCCACCCATTTCCCTTGCATGCTCACCTCCATACCATAGATACAGGTAACAACACATTCTACTCCATTTGGCAATTTGCAGGTTGATTGACTTACTTTGTGGGTGTGCCAGGATTACGGATGGGGCTGGAGAGCTGCCTATGTTGGATGCACATAGTACACTTGCTATACATGGTTAACCACAGATAGTGTCATGTTTAGCATCCCTTTTATTGTATGTGCGAGTCAGAGAGAGGTGTCATTCCCATGGGTCCCTACTGTGTCAGTGTATGTGCTATGTATTGTCTCTTTGGTGCAGCCTCAGCATACTGGGCATGCCTCCATCTGCCTACTGAGGCAGGCTCAGGTTGTTCCTTCTCTGAGTCACTCTGTGCCTGTGCAGGCCTTGGCATTGGTGGGATGCTGTTTGGCCCTGCCCCATGCTGTTCCTGCTGCAGCTGTTTCTGCAGGATCATATTGTGTAGCATGGCACATACCATAACAATTTGGGTACATGTAGCTGTTGAGTACTGCAAGACTCCACCGGATGTGTCCGGACACCGGAACCATGACCTGAGCATTCCAAACACACGCTCTATTATTAGTCTGATCTGTGCATGTGTCTCATTATGGCGTTCTTATTCAGGTGTTTGTGCATTTCTGGTAGGTATCATCAGCCACGGCTCCAGTGTGTAGTCAGCATCCCCCACTAGGTGACCATAGGGGATGTCCCCATTGGTAAATCTCTGGTACAGCTGGATCAGATGCCAAATGTGGGAATTGTGATAGCTTCCAGGGCAGCCAGCATACACATTCATTATAATGCCCTGGGCATCACACATGACCTGGCAGTTGATGAAGGGGATGCTCCTGCAGTTGATGTAGTCCCTACCCTGATCACCAGGTGGTGCTTTGATGTGTATATGCATGCAGTCTATAGCACCCACTACCTCATGGTATTCTGCTATTTGGTGGAAGAGACGAATATTGCTGGCCAACACCTCACGGGTGTTGGGGAAATATACATGCTCACTGGCATGTGCTGACATGGCACCCAGGAACTGGTGGAATACTCTGGATGCTGATGTCTGTGAGATCCCCATGATATACCCAGTTGAGCTTTTGGAGGTACCTGTGGCTAGTATTCGTAGGCCTACACATACCTTGATATCCACTGGGATGGGTCCTCTCGGTCAGTTTGGTGTGTCAGGCGTGGCCGACACAGCTCAACTGTTTGCTATAGGAGGTTCCTGCCTACCCTATAACACTCCACTATCTCCAACTCTTCTCAGTCTCCTCACTGTGGGTTGCTCGGCAGCATTCACATCCTCACCACCCTCAGCCTCTTAGGTTCATAGGTTAGTACTAAGCTAACTGCCCTTGTAAGCCCTTTTAAGTCTAACCAATTGTTACTTGTGAGACTCCAACTCTGCACCTTGTGTTTGCAAGGCAAACACCTTAACCATTAGGCCACACTCCCAACTCTTGCACATGTTGTTCTATGTTGCCTGCTGCAGCCCCTCTCATTTTGTAGGTTTGTTTGTTAAAAGTTCCCCGCTTGTATACACCAGTGGTGTAGAGTATGGGAAAAACCAGAGGGGAATGTGTTTGCATAGTTTATAGTAGTGTTCTGGGATGGGCTGGTCTGCTGCCTATGTAATTGTCTGGTTCTGATACATCTCACCTGCCAGCTATGCTAGCTCTCCTTGATTACCTTCCTACTGCTGTTTTTCCTTCCCATCGCCGAAGCCCAAGTCGCACCGCACAGAGTGCTCAAATATGCACAGTGCTGCTATTTCCTGGTTTAACTTTTTTTTCTTCCTGTAAAACCCGGTGCGTGGCATGCACACTCGCTTAGGCAATGTAAAGAGTGCTAGGCAGATTTAGACACACCTCCTAGCTTAGCTGTGCTAAGCTAGTAGGAACCCTGAGCCACAGGGCTCCAATCCACTTGCAATATGCCTGACACCCCCACATGATGTTACATAACTCCTAGACTTGCACTAAGCTATTCCTGCTCTTACACTGTTGGAACCTGATTAGCATGCTGGGGAAAACTGGGATTCCCCTAATTTGCACAGGATTGCCTGCTAATGCATAGTTACATGTCTCACACTGAGCCTCCCCCCTTAGCAATCACTACTCACTGGCCATGTTGTCTTCTGCCTGCCATTGACTTGCATGGCAGAATAGTGATTTTAGCTAGAGTGCTTAATTTAGGTTCATTTTTTTATTTTCCCTCCAATCCCAGTTACGAGCCGCTGCCCTACACTTAAACAGCCGAGATCTGCTAAAAAAAATAAAAGTTGTTTTTTTTTTATTTTTTTTCACTGTTTGCAATGCCAATGGCCTTATACTTGGCCATTGGCATGCTTCCTAAGTTATATGCAGCCTTTATTTGGAGCTGTCACAGCTCCGTTTTGGATTTTGCAGAAATGTACTCGGTTACTAACTGAGTACATTTCTGTAGATTGCACTAGTCCTGCACGGCCGGTTGCAAGCTTCCTGGATCACAAAATCACCTAATCTGCATGGATTTCTCCTACAACTGGGGTGATTTGCATACAGAGGCTTAGTGCATGCAGGACTAGTGCAGGAGCACTTGTGCACGCCCCTGCAGGCTGTCCCTGGATCACACAGCAGACATATTGCCTGCTAGAGCTCTTGCACCAATCTTGCACACCATGCAAGGCATAGAGAATTTGGGGGCTAATGTTAGTATCCTAAAAGTCATCCTTAAAAAATAACCAAAGTGAACCTAACCCAGTGGAATATTTATTCTAAAAAATGAACTTTGTGTTATTCTATTCCTTTCAAGGGCCTTCAATTTTAACACAGGAGTGATGATTGTCCGTCATTAATACTGGGCCATTTGTCTGCATGTAGGAGAATCTGCCACCTGAGTTCTTTTAACTCCAACTGGAGTCCCCAAGGTTTCTTGTCACTAATCACAACATGGTCAATGGCCATAAATTTAAAACAGTGGCTGATGTTATCATGAGTGTGCCTAGCTAGTGCATTATTCATGTTGTTCTTTCTTGTAGCATAGTCATGTTCATAAATCTTTGCACCTATGTAAAACACTGGGCACTGGTC
Organism: Protopterus annectens; assembly: GCF_019279795.1. NCBI lineage: Eukaryota > Metazoa > Chordata > Ceratodontiformes > Protopteridae > Protopterus > Protopterus annectens. The sequence continues at coordinate 372,480,494 of NC_056727.1, read as the reverse complement.
ACATGTAGCCACGTAGACCACTGCCTTAGTGGAACAATTGTACTTTTCTTTTACGTGAAATTCTGTGTTGTTTATTGTGAACTTAGTGCCAGTTTTCACCTTGAGACACCAATTGCAAGACTCACATTTGTGCATACCCAAATGACTAGTCGTAGTGTGGGTGTGTACTTTCCTAAGGAGATCTTTCAAATCTACACGCAGACAAATGGCCCGGTATTAATTGCAGGACAACCATCACTCCTGTGTAAAAATGATGGCCCTTGAAAGGAATAGAATAACACAAAGTTAATTTTTTAGAATAAATATTCCACTGGGTTAGGTTCACTTTGGTTATTTCTTAAGGTTGACTTTTAGGATACTAACATTAGGTCTTTTAACTGTCTTATTTTACCTTCACCTTTACTAATATTGTGACTAGAACAAATTACATGTTTGTATATAAGTTTACTTATTAATTTTGTAAAAGTTCAAAAGTTTTTGGCTGCAATAACAGTCATAGAAGGGTTAACTACATTGTATGTTTAAACATTTCAGCTGGTTCTCTGTGTCCAATAGGATTGATCAAATGTATTTAAATGGTAACTGTGCACATTAACCTTTGTCTGATGAAGTTAACATTGTTTTACCGAAAGCGCTCACACCTTTTACTGTTTTTTTCATTTTATTTGTTATTAACCTACAATTTTTTATACGGCATCTCGTGTCTGGTGATTTTTGGGACTCTTCCTGACAGTGTTTTTACACTTATTGGTTTGTTCTTGGTGTGCTTTTCACTTCTGTGATTTGAAAACAGTGTTTTTTCTTAGGTTGTATCTGGAAAGAGAATTTAAATAAGAGTATCTATATTTACATAAAATGCAAATAAAATGCCATCCATAATGGCATTCTTTTGAACTAATTAAAAATATTGTACATTGGAGATCCCCTACACATGCTCAAGGTAAAATTCCTTGAGTGCCATTTGTGATTTTTAAGTGTGCAAATGCAATAATTCACTTGTTTTGGGAGATTTTTCCCTTCTACAAGTTGGGGTGGCAACTGTGTTCCTCATGGACAGGGGCAGTCAGTGCTGATCATAGACTCGCTCTGTGAACAATGACCATCTAACCAAGATCAGTTAGGGAACATGGGTATAACATGGCTAGGCATACAAAGGACCTAGGGCCCTTAGCCTAGTAACTCCCTATGAACATATGAACCTATGATGTGACCATGGTGTTGGTACATAAGCATTTGATACTTGCCCCCTGCAAGAAAAGTAAATAAAAATAAATTTATTTTTTAACCCTTTTTAATTTTTATCATTATTTTTGTCCTCTTATGCTGGCTTTCAGGAAGTCAGCATTCCATAGCAGAACCACACATTGGTTATAGTAATAACCATGCATTTCCAAATTTTACCCTGTTGATTATATTTCTTCCTTATTTTAAAATCTCATGATATGAGAGTTTATTTAATAATGTAAGTTGAATAGTTATGTAGCCCAGTGGAAGTTGAGCTGTAATTCTTGAGTACTACACCAGAACTCAAAGCAATTTAGTTCACAATATCAAATCTACTTAAGCATTTCAGCATGTCTGCCATTCATCTTTCTGCTATTAATTAATATTTTTTCTTGCTGACCTTGCATCTCTATGTGAACTATCTGTAAAGCACTGATACTATTTAATACTTGTTAGTAGAAACTGGCTCTATTACCAGTGCTTCTGTGCTATTTGCTCACAACACACATGCTTGCTGCCACTAATTCAAAAAGCAGGTGCTTTAAAGCCCTCTAACTCAATCTCCTGTTAGTACTTAGCCTTCCCAACACCCTGCCTGTCTAACAAAACTGTATAGCCCTGGCAGAACCCTAAGTCTAACCCTAAAATACCATTCTTGCTCAATATCCCTAAAATCCCCTTCCTATGCCCACGACATATAATCCCTCTCCTTCTCCCTAACCCTAAGACTTTTTTCTTACTACGTAACCTTAAGATTTCTATTCCACTCCATAAACATAAAATACCATTATCTCTCCCTAACCCTAACACTCTCTTTTTACCCACTAACCCTAATCTCCCTTCTTATTCACAAAGCCTAAGACTCCATTTCTGCTCCCTAAACCTTAACCCCCCTTCTTGGTTTTTGTCTTAATCTACACTCCCACTCCTTATACTCCCTTACCATGGCTGCTGTATGTACCTCACTTGAACCCAAATAATATGTTCCGGTAGCCCTTGGCAGCTGTTTGCCTGAAGTCACATTTCAGTTTAAGCATGAGACAAGGGGCTGCCTATATGCCTATCCATGCTACATGAGCGATGCTAGAATCCTTGGTTAGACAAAGTAGTCTCAGTGTGCCTGACACAATTCCATTATCATTCTTACCTTTAAACGGCTTCCCAACGCACATTGCTAAGTAGAAAATATAAACTACAAGAATGGTAAATGAGTGTTCTGACTTAAAATGGCAGATTCCTTAAAAGCTCATTGTTTTATATTGTTCAGTTTAAATTCTGGAATTTTACATTATTTTCTCGGGAAAAAGAAAAAAGAAGTATAGTTTTTCTTGCTTATCTTAAGAAGTATAGTTTTTCTTGCTTATCTTTTCCAGAAAATTTGCACTGAGGTCAGTTTTAAAGATGAATTGCAAAGAATTTTGAACTAAGTAAAAAAATAATCAGTAGGTACCTGCTGAAGTGTCTAAATTCTTCTCATCGAATGCATACAGATTGCAAGAAATATACATTTACCTTTTCTTTCTAATGATGAAAGAAAAACATTTTTGCCACATGCTGTTCAATACTTTTTGATATAATTGCAGAGAAGAAAGTTTAGAGATAAAAAGGTACACGTGGAAATAATTTAATCAAATACTTTGGATCACATGTATTAAAAAGCTAACCAGTTAATATACCCGCAAAAAAAAAAAAAAAAACAATTCCATGTCAGACGATATCCTGAAATAAGAATGGAACTGTGATTTTTTCCAGGAAAAAAAAATAGAAGTATGCTATGCATCAGGGATTAAGACACTTGCCATTTCAGCAGGTAAAGCACTAAAATAATCTGTCTCGGTCAGCTTCATACAGAGTGCATCTTAAGGTTATCATAGTTTGTAGTGGTATATAACTGTCTTCTGTTTATGTACTGTAGTGAAAGATTTATCTAACCTGTCATGTTATCATCTGAGAAACAAACTGAATAAGAATGGTGCAACCTGCCTAGTGTCTTTGCACATTAGCTTAACAAGCAAACTTAAAAGTAAATGTTGGCATAATAAAAACATATTACAGTTTTACTGGGGAAACTGCTACCTATTACCACTGACTGAATACAATGTTCCCTTTTAACAATTTTTTTCTGCAAAGCATCTGCATCTGGTCTGATGAGATGATACTTTGTTTATTATTAACTAGCAGAGTAATACATTTTAAAAATGTCTGCATTAATAATGAATGCAGATACAAAGGGAAAGTGTCAGAAACCAAACAGTAATCACCGCTTTATGTTTTGTAATAAATACTGCAGCCTCTGATAGGTGTCTTATGGGTTATGTAAGAGTTCTTTCATCTCTGAGAATTTTAATACAGTGTTAGAATTATGAAACCTTAGCAGAATATGGATGACAGTATAGTTATCTCTGAAACTCTTGTAAGCCAGCATCTTCAATATTCAATTATCGAACAGGGAAAAGTCACATGGAAAGTGGTATTCCAATAGAAGCAAGCAGATAAAAACAATGACAGTACAGTGACAGTAAGGCACCAGCACATTAAGTATATAAAAATAAATATTCCTATAAGCCTCATCAAAACAATAAGCTGAGCATTGGCTTCCTTAATCAGACTTTTACTTAAATGAGTGCTTTCATTGTTACAATGACGTCATCAGATTTTTATCTGACAAGGCATGTGGGTGACGTCCCCCACTCCCCTGCTACATTAAATATACCAACTTAGAGGTCAGGAGTGGCCTTAGGTCAACTGGTGCCCTAGGCAAAAGGGCTCCATGGCACACCCCACCACACCACCCAGTGCCCCCATCCTGGTCTACCTACATTAAATAAATACTGGAAAAACACCCCTGCTAGTGCGGCACCCTAGGCGGCCTCCTAGTTGGCCTATGCCTAAGGCCGGCTATGTTAGATGTTTCACAAAAGAAAAAGGGCAACGTTTTGTCTTCTACTGTTTGATGATCTTAGACATAAAGACAACATAAATTTTCATCCAATGACTGATGAAATTGGAATTTGATCAAAATATCTACAAATTCCCATTTTGATATCTCAACCATTCAACAAATACAACTGTACCCAGAGATCGATATCTAATCTCTGTTTATATGCAATATATATCTATAGATCTATGTTTCTTGATCGAAATTTCAAAATCTTGAACAAGAAATGTAGAAACCCACTTAAGCAAAAGTGCACAACATCGAAAGTGCACTTTCGCAAAAGCCAATCGGAAAAAAGAATAAACTACTTTAAACATTTTTTTACAGGGGGCAAGCCCCCTTGCAACCCCATTGTGGGGGGGCTGTGCCCCCACACACCCCAACTTAAATATACTAACTCTGAGATTGCACTACAATGGGAAAAAGGATATGTTTCCTTATCCCCACTGTAATGTGCTTCCGTGACTCGGCTTTTGCAAAAGTGCACTTTCGATGTAGTGCACTTTCGCTTAAGTGGGTTCGATCTTCTGTTTGTTGAAAAAGTGTGTTTTCAACAAACAAAAGTAGACTCATATCTATACCTACATCTGTTTATCTATATATCTGTATATCTATATGTATTAATCTCTCACTCTTTCTCTCTCTCTCTCTAGATATGTATGTGTGTGTGTGTGCGTATATCTATATATCTATATATAGATAAATCGACAGACAGATAAAGATATATATTATTTCTATCTATCTATCTATATATCCATCATTGTGTCATCATAAAGCAAAACGCAACAAGAGTGAATGCCAAAACACTTAACAGTTATTAGTCTGAATTAAAAAAAATATCAAGCCAAAGACTAAACTACAAAAATAAATATTTTTAGGGGGAGCAACCCTGTGCATTACCCACACCCCACAAACTTAAATATATCAACTCCCTCAAAATGGAATCGCAGCTGCCACACAGAAATAACTGAAGTGGTGATGTTTCCCCAACAGTAACACAGCGCACTGCACACAAAATTGTCCAGTAATCAAACAAAATCTACCAAAAATCACTTCATAAATATTAATATTGACTGAAAACACAATATACTTAATGAAATCCTTTCACCGTTATTGTTGTTCACATAAATCAGATAGCAAACAAATCTTCCTTCACTCATGATGTGAGTGCCACTGAGCAGTTTGACCAGATGTACATTCACTCAAATGCACCGCAACCATATATGTGTGTGTTTATTTTAAATGAATATCTATAAATGAGGGAAAACATATTGCCTAGTTTATCTTTTTCCCAATAAACCTAATTCTTTTGGCCTGAATTTGTAATTCATAATTTCACAAAAGGAACCTGCACAAAAGTTACTTGTAAAAAATTGAATAAGTGCAGAAATACGAAGAGGTAGACCACTGGAATATATCCAAAGCGTTTAATGTAGCCACAAACGGAAAAAATACACTTAACTGCCAGACATGAACGCTTTTAAAATCCTTCCATGCGTGAATCCATATGTGAATCCAAGGGAATAGTTTATATGGCAATTTGTGAAAAATGTGGATCCTTCTACATAGGAAAAACTGAGAGAATGCTAAAGAGAAGGATCTATGAGCACACATATGAAATAACAACGGAGAAAGAGTGCAATGCCTTATATAAACAATAAAATATGCTTAGAATATAAATATAAATTTATGGTATTAGAGCAAATTCAACAGGATATTAGAGGTGGTCCTTGGGAAGAAAGAATTGAGTTTAGAGAACTATGGTGGCAAGTGACCCTGGAAGCAGGGAAATTTCCGGGTTTAAATGAGTTTTATTTCTATTTTACCTTTGTTAAAACTAAGGTCAGCAAAGCTTTGAAAGAGGTATAAAAACTATAATATAACTAACCACTAGGTGGCATTTGGAATTACTTCAAGGCAGATTTTTATATATTTTTTTATATATTTAGGAAAATGAATGTTTTAAACAAATAAAGGTTTTTCATAAGTGTTTTTTAACTGTTTTTAACTATAAAGATTTTTTTTAACTATTATAAGTAATTTCAACACAATATTTTTATGGATTAATTTAATTGTTTTAAACAAATTAGCGGGAAATTGATCAGATAATGATTTTTATTGGCTGTAATAATAATGATTCAAACTATATATATGTGGAGTAGATGAAATTTGCATTTGAATTTATCTGATGAAGTCAATGAATAGACGAAAACGCATGGAAGGATTTTAAAAGCGTTCATGTCTGGCAGTTACGTGTATTTTTTCCGTTTGTGGCTAAATTAAACGCTTTGGATATATTCCAGTGGTCTACCTCTTCGTATTTCTGCACTTATTCAATTTAATTCATAATTTCATAACTTTAATGTAGTAATGAATTTAGAAAATAAGGGTGGTGTGTTTTGAATACATTCCATGGCTGTTGTCTTCTTTGCAATACCTATTGAATACCAGAAGGGATATTTTTACTAATATAGCTTGATATAGGAGCATTGTCTAATTACACATCCAGATTGCTTGACAAAAGTTATGAATATTAGTCCAGAACCCCCTTTGCAGTTGAACAGTAATAAATTATGATTCCATTCAGCTTTCATTTTCATATTACATTACCAACATTTACTTGCATTTTAAATATTTAAAGTTTGCTAACTTATTGGTGTGTAAAATACTCTGTGTATAGTTTTCCATATGAAAATTCTCCTGAAGGGAGAATTTCAATATTAATTTTCGTCTGACATGGTAATACCTGAACTCTTATTCTGGATTAGGAAGTGCAATATTTCTATTTCATATCCTCTCTATTTTATAAGAAGACTTTATGAAGGTGGATAATATATTATATAATTAATGTGCTTTATTTGCTTAGGAAATGTTTAAGATTTGAAATTTCTCTTTTGTGAAATGCTGTAATGCTTGAAAATCTTAATTGTTATATGTCATATCTGGCTTAATTTTAGAGCGACCACTGGCTGGAAATCTCTGACTTTGTTCGGAGTGGTGGCAGTACTAATGTGCCAGGAAAGAAGCTGTGCTGAATTGAAGAATTCTTTCTGCATTTAGTGGAAATTGTGCATGTTTGTGAAAAGAATACTTAGTGTGAAAGGCAGTTACCATAGACAAGGGGCACTGGAAGGCAACGTTTCACAGAAAAACACAGCTATGATCATAGCCTGTGTACAGGCAGTTTTGGAAAAAGAGGTTGGAAGCCCATACCCAGGACAGGAGTGTATAGTCCCTTTATGTTCTCTAAGTAAGATCATACTTTGTAAACTGGTTAGTCTAACATACTTTTGTGTGCTTTTATGTTATTACTTCACCCTTGATTGCAGTGGTGGGATTCAATCCCATCAGTGCCACTCTAATTTCACATTTTAAGGCAGTGGTTACAACTCACCTTCACATTTGGTAACAGGTACCTCTCCTCTTTCACATTTACTGGCAGTGGAACCACACTCCACCTTCATATCTAGTGGCAGTTGGGTCACTCTACCCTCTATATTACCTATAATTCTATTATTATTTTAATTTATTATTCCATTTCTATCTTGTCTGAAGATTATTCTCAAGTACTTTAGATAATTAACATTTCAAGCAAAATAATGACTGCCTGATGTATTTAACTTTTGAATCTGTGGTATAATCATTAGCTTTCATTTCATTAAATGGCATTCCATTTTTTTTTCAAAGTCCTTTAATACCTATTGAGTTTCTTTCATAGATTAATTAGTCTCCTTAATGATAAATAGAATATCAAGTGCAAATACATTTTGATTCACATTTATCTAAAGCCCACTGTAATCTTTTGGATCCCTTTCAGATTATCAAAGTTTCAAAACTTCTAAATTCACATGGCTGAGATCATATGATTAAAGTTTTAAAACTTCAAAAATTAAATAAAAAAATATATATTTTTTTACATTTTTGTAAGGGGGCAAGCCCCCTCCCCTGCATCCTCCACACCCCCTGCTTATTAAATATACAAACTCCAAGATCACACTACAATGAGGAAAATGGTAAATTTCCCATTCCGCGCTGTACAGTGATCTCCATTGAAAACGTTCAAAGTTTCTAACTTTGATCATATGGTCTCGGCAATATGAATTTCGAGGTTTGAAACTTCAATAATCTGAAGGGGATACAATATTGTTTAGTACCTTTCTTAAAAATTAAAGATTGCGATACAAAAGTAACTTATTTAGAATATGTTCTTTTATCTGATTATAGTATTTTTTCTTAATTGCATGAATTTCTATGGTAAACCAAATTCCTTTAAAATTGAAATAAATATTTCCAGTTAATTGACTCGAAATCTTCTTTATGTCCAAATTTATAAAAGCTATTTCCTCATTACTATAATTAGAATAGTGCATTTGAGATAATTTTATCTTACTGTTATCTTGCATCTGACTGAAGTACAAATCCTCCCTGGGATTCAGAAACATTTCCTTTGTCTTGGTTGACAGATTTGTGATGAGTAAGCATGTGCAGATCGTGTGAGATTTGTAGACAGACTGAACTGGAGAAGTGGAGGCTGAGCAAACCCGTGGACCACATTGTTGCAAATGGTGGTACATTGTCATGATAATGAGTAACAGTATTAAAATGAGGTACTCACCAATGCCAACAAGGGTAAACAATATGGCAGAGTGATTCAGAAACGTATATAAGCTCTAATTGCATGCTGTAGCTCCAGGGCAGTTGACCACCATAAAATCCTAGCATTAAAGGAGGGGAATGGTAGAGCAATGCTTGGGGAAGCTATTCATTTATTTGATTTATTTGTCTTTGTTTACTGAGAAAATCCTACTGGATAATATCCATTTATGGAGTAGACTTGAGGAGCAAAGCTCCATTTATTTACGTTGCATTATACTTAGTTCCAGTTAAGCACAGAGTAGTTACATTTCTTTTTACATTGATACACATATAGTAGTTACATTTAAACATTGTAAGATGTTAACAGAGGTAGAAGTTACTAAAGAGAAAGTCCATGAGCAACTTAATGGATTGTACAGGCAGCAGTTATGTATAACATTTTTTTGCCATTTCGGTGAGAGGTTGAAAGTATTCTGCTAAAGGAGAATATTTGGAGAGTATTGTATGGTGGTGTCTATATCATATCGAAGGCTCATTTTTGCAAACCTTCATTCATTGACCCTAGTACAGTGAACATTCACATCAGTGCACATTCACTTCAATAAATGAATTACCCAGAAAAGGAACGGGTTAGTCATCATAAGAAATTTCTCTTTTCCCCACTATTTTGCAATCTCAAAGTTGGTATATATAGTTAAGGGGGATGTGGGGTAGTGCAGCCCCCACATTTAGGAGTGAGGGTGGTGAAGCCCCATACATGGGTGGGTTTGAAATACTGTGCTTTGTGTAATGGTCAAAATGCTGGGCAACTTGTTATTTTCTCTGGGTAAGTCATTCGTTGAAGTAAACATTTGCTGATGTGAATGTTCACTGTTTTAGGGTTGATGGACAAAGATTTGTGGAAATGAACCTTTGATGAACTGATATAAACCAGTTCAGTGAGCACAAACCTGGTGATGAGCATGTGCAGGACCCAGCTTGGTTAAGATGTTGTTTAAGCAGTCGTATAAAACTATTGAGTTTATCAGAGAGTTTTATATGTGTGGGGATGCTATTCCAGAGTTTAGCAATGTATTGGGAGTAGAGTGACTTTCCTCCATTATTTGACTTTTATTTGTGAGTAGCAAGAATTTGTTACTAGAACAGAGGTCCCTTGCTGGACAGTAGGGCAGTGATACATTTTGTAGTGCGGGGCATTTTTCAGGATGCTGAATGAGTTTTTGTGCTGTACTTAGTTGTGAATGCATTAGGTAGTTGTGCAGATCAAGCTAGTTTAATTGCTTTCAGCTGTGACAATAATGGGATCCTATGAGGGAGACTGGTGGCAAATTTAGCGATTTTAAAGTAGCAGGAAGCAAGTTTATTTTTTTTAGTATTGTTTAAATTTGTAGAATATCCCACGGTAGTGGTGATGTGGTAGCGTTGTTGCCTCACTGCAAGATGTTGTCCCATTCGATTCTCATCTAGAGCATCTTCTGTGTGGAGGCATGCGCGAATGAGCGTTCCTTCGTTGAAGGTTGTGCATCAGGGCTGGTAACTTGGCACATAAAAATCCACTACCAAACATTAGCGGACCGGAGTTCTGCTGTGGCGACCCCTAACCGAGATAAGCCGAAAGACACAACAACATTGTTTAAATTTGTAGAATAGGAGTAGCATATAAGAGATTTGGCAATAAGAAGGTGGTGGCTAGAGTTTTTCTTGCAGCATCTGTAAGGAATCCATTGATCCTATAAAGGGAGCCTAATTTCTGGTGTGTAGATTTAATGGTGTGCAGTTTATGCTGGACATAGCTGAGACTGTCATCTATTATAATGGCTAGAAGTTTATTGTGAGTTATAGTTTCAATGACAGTGTTATTTGCTGACTTTATGGTAAAATATTGCTTCTGATTGTTGCAACGTTTTGAGGTAAAACGCATTAGTTTAGTTTTCTCAGGGGTGATTCTACAGAGGAGAAAGATTTTGGGTAATGTCTTGCAGCTCATTTATTGTTATAGCTGCACATATTAAAGTTGAGCTGTCTGCATATTGAACTAAATTAGCATGGTGAGTGGAGCTGTGGAGGTTATTAAAAAGGAGAGGACCCAGGATAGAGCCCTGAGGGACACCTGTAGTAACTAGTTGAAAGGATGAGTATGTTTGTTGTTATTTAACAGCTTTAAACTGAAGCATTAAAAAGCTTGAATAAGCAACAGGATTCACTTGTTGCTAGTATCTATGTTGTTGTGTGATACTAAAATTGCGGATTAATGCTGTGTGGATAGATTTACCATAGAAGAGATGGATGACATGTGTAGCCTTATTATGCAGACCTATGGGAGTTGCAGAGTACTTATCCTAATGGATAGCAAGGAGTGTGTGGTTTTGAGAATACTAGCAGCAGGGACCTTTCAGCAGCCAACGTGCAACATGGTTTGGATATCCCAGGAATGGAATCTGCCTCAAGGATACTGTAACAGTTATCAATACACAGCATGTAGGGGTGGTGTGTGTGTGTGTGTGTGTGTGTGTGTGTGTGTGTGTGTGTGTGTATATACATATATATATATATATATATATATATATATATATATATATATATATATATATATATATATATATATACATGGGTCTACCTGATAACATCGACACACGAAAACACCGACAATGAAATCACCTACACCACAAAACCGAAAGTTCAAAAACACGAAACTTCACATGCCTGACAAACCACAATCCCAACAATCAACAAACAAAATAAATCCCCTGTCCAAAAAGCACACACACAACACAAGCACACCAAAAACCTTACAAACCTACACTAAACCTTACATACACAACTATCTATGCACTAACCTTAACCCTAACCCTAGTGTCTGCCACTATCAGACACTCACCTAACCCACGCCCTAAACCTAACTCACTTAATCCACCCCTAACCCTAACCCCACACTTACCTTAACATGTCGGTGTTTTCATCGTCGGGATTTTCAGCTGTCGATCATCTCCGTTGTCGATCTTCCAGTGTCAGTGTTGTCGTCATCGGCGTTTTGCAGTTTCGGTGTTATCAGGCAGCCCCATATATATATATATATATATATATATATATATATATATATATATATAGTTTCCTCATTCCACAGAAGAGAGAGCTAACACAATTAGAGAATTTTATGACATTGCCCATTTCCCTGAGGTACTAGAAATAAGGGCTCCATCTGGTGAGCAGAGGACAGGGTACATTAACAGTAATGTTTGCACACAATCAACTGTCGGGTGATCTGTAATAGAGACAGCATAATCTACAATGTGTCTGCAGGTCATACAAGATGTAGCCAAGACTTCCACATCCTGCCTTCGCCCAAAATAATACCACAGTATTATGAATGACTTCAACAATTGGCTAAGCTTCTGGTGTCATTCAAAGGGGATCCAGTATTTGTCTGCCTGAGAAGACATGATCGACAAACCACGATGCTTTGCCAGAGATGGTCTGCACCTGTCACCCCTGGGATTCAGGTTACTGGCTAAAGCTCTTACCACCCCTATAGTGCCTTTTTTAGGCAAGGTTCAAAGGATAAAACCACCACCGTAACAGATACAAGCATGCAAAATCTGAAGGTAATGCTACTCAATGCTAGAAGTTTAAACCTCAAAATGCACTTTCTCTCGAGGCACTCCTAAAAATGGAGAACATCGATATCTGTGCAGTAACTGAGACCTGGTTCAAGGCTCCAGAGAGCACCCCTGCAATACCAGGCTACAATTCTTACCACACTTTTCGGCCACAAAACCAAGACCGAAGCACTAAAGGTGGAGGAGTGTCCATATTCACACCTCCAGGCTAGTTGCCCAACACAATGCATCTGAAATTCTCCAGGTGCAACTAACACTAGGTAAGACTGCAATCCAAATTGTAGCTTGCTACAGATCCCCCACCATGCCTCAAGATTCTCACTACACCTTTCTAAACATACTGGAAAATATTAAGATACAACCAAACACCCTAATACTGGGTGATTTCAACTACCCTGCCATTAATTGGGAAAACTACTCGGGTACCAACTCCTTTTCCCAACGGTTCTTGGAATTCATAAATTCCAAGCCCTGGATCAACTAATTCATTGTCCCACCAGGGGCTCCGATATCCTAGACCTGGTCATAACCAACATGGGAGATAAATGCTCCACACCAGTGGTCACCCCTTCATTGGTCAGGTCTGACCATAAGCAAATCACCTTTGACATCCACATCACACCCCCACCCCCCCAGTAAGGAAACCTCCTTAAAAAACTTCTCCAAAGCCAACTTCATGCTACTGAAGTCAGAAGTGACAAACTTCACAACACCCACGCAGACGGGATCTGGAAGTTCGACTGCAGAATCCTACACTAAGGCACTGTGCGAGCACATCCACTCGTGCATGAATCATGCCATCCCAAATAGAACCAAGATACTCTTCTCCAAAAAAAGGAAGTCAATCTGGTGGTCCCCTGCTATAAATAAACTATACAACAGAAGGAAGAAACTGTTGCAGAAAGGAGGAAAATCCCAGGATGCAAAAAACTCCCTCACCAGCCTCAGTAAAAAGCTGAGATCCCTCATAAAATCCTCAAAAGCTATTTACGAAAATAAAATTGCCAAAGATTCCAAAGACAACCACAAAGCATTCTATAGTTATGCCAAGAATCTAAATGGCAATGCTCAGATCTGCTCTGAGCTACAACAGAATGGCATTAAATATACTGATCCCAAGGATATTGCCAATATCCTGGCAGATCGATTTAGTGCCAACTTCACCCCCCTCTCCCACCCCCCTCTCACCCCCTAAAGGGCCTATCTCAATACCAAAAGATTGTCAAATTCCGATAATCGTGGCCACACAGGTAGAAACCGCACTCTCCAAAGCTAAGAATACAGCATCCATGGGACCAGATGACATCCCAGGCTGTGTACTACATGAACTTCAAAATGAACTGTCATGTTCAGTCATAGCCTCATCTCAGGCTTCATGCCCACTGAGTGGTGCACAGCTACAGTTATCCCGCTCCACAAGGGAGGATCTGCCTTGGATCCCAGGAACTACCATCCCATCAATCTGACAACCCTGATCTGCAAGGGCATGGAACGCATTATCATGGAACTTATAAACAAAGACATTGGCAACCTTTAAACACTGGACCCCACCCAGTTTGGGTTTGTGAAGGGCCGATCTTGTCTCCTGAATCTGATTGACTTTTTCAAATCAGTCTCCAGTGCTGTGGACAAGGGTAAGGCAGGGTCCACACAACCTATCTGGATCTCTCCAAGGCCTTCAACACCATCCCCCACACTGGAATCATAGATAAACTTACTAAGCTGGGCATAAATCCCTACGTCACTCGATGGGTTGCCAACTGGCTTACTGACAGAACCCAGACTGTAAAAGTAGCCGACTCCAAATCCAGCTCCAGACAAGTAACAAGTGGAGTACTTCAGGGTTCAGTCCTGGGACCACTCTTGTTTGGCATCTACTTCTCTGAAGTACAGGCCAACACTAAGGGACTCTGGCTAACAAAGTTTGCAGATGACTGCAAACTGGGAGCCATTATTTAATCCCCAAATGATGTGGATATTCTACAAAAGGGCCTTACAGAAACAGATGCCTGGTGCCAGAGCCACGGGCTCAAGCTTAATGCCAAGAAATGTATAGTTATCCCCTTTGGAAAAAAACATGTACCCATGAATTACCACATAGGTGGCAGGACACTAAACATCGAAAGTGTGATGAGAGACTTAGGGACACATGTGGACAGTGGTCTCACTTTCGATAACCACATCACCACAACAGTCAGGAAATCCTTCTTTGTGGCACACCTCATCACTAAGGGTTTTTCATCCAGAAAAAAGGAGGTCATTGTCCCACTGTACTCATCCCTCGTTAGACCCATTATAGAGTATAATGCCCCGTTTGGTATGTACCTCACAAGACAGCTGCAACAGCTGGAAAGGCCACAGAAATACCTCACTAAAAGAATCACAGGCCTAAAGCAGATGCCATATGCTGACCATCTATAAAAACTCCAGCAATACTCTGTGGCATATCGTCTACTCAGAGGCGATCTCTGCTTAACATACAAGGGCATGTCAAACCCTGAGCTGTTGGAAATGCTCCACTTAAAGAAATCCCAATCCCTCAGAGCCACACGCTCCAGGGATCTAAACCTTGTCATCACAATGAACAAAACATGCTGGAGGGATAGGTTCCTGACCCAGAGATTCCCCATACTCTGGAATAGACTGCCCATACATGTCAAGCAGAGCTCCTCATTGGCCCTCTTCAAAAGGAACCTTGATGATTGGATGGGAGATAAGAAATTTACCCCAGGGAACATGTCAGTCACCCTGCTAGACAGGGGTCCGGAGAAGTAAATATTGTGGGAAGAAATATCCAGGGAATTCTTATGGCTAGGCTTGCATAAGCCCTAGGGCCGATAGGCTAGTACCAACCTATGAACATATGGGACACACGGGACCTATACCAGCAATTTCTGAAGGATGATTTTCCCCATGGTCATCTTATTGCCAGTATGGGCAATAGTGGATGCACCTGGTAGGGTTCTATGACCATGGCACATATAGTGAATTATTCTTTGTCTGTGCTATATTATATAACATAACATTGAGAAAATAGTTGCAGCAAGGAGTTTACATACTGAAGGAATGTATCATACCTTCACCAGGCAGTGGAGGAGCTGGCAACAGGAGAAAATAATGCCAGATGAAGGTGGGCACAGTACCTTGTGACACTGGATAGGAAGCGTGGTTGATTCATAAAAATAAGATTATATTTAAGCATGTACAGAATATTAAAATGATGCTTGCAAGCCTACAACAAGGCCCTGCTTATCCATGCATAGACTAGCCACACTGTGCATTAGACATAGGCTTCCCAAGTAACAAAGCAGAGATGACAGGACACAATTGTTATTTGCATCGGTGGGGGGATTTGTGTGCAGTGTCTCCCCACAGAAATGTGTCCATGATAGTCTCACTGATAGCAACTTTGTGTTGCATGTGAAAGATGGGTGAGGGCTACGGTAAACTGAGACTGGAGGTGGTGCTGTTACCATGTCTGTGCAAGTGTATGGAAGTGGCTATTGAAGATTTATGTGCATATGTCTGTTTGTAATATACAATCCTGTATATCAATAAACACTATTTGTATAGCTTTGTAATGTTGTCCCTCTCCAAAAGTGCTGGACTGTAAGCATGCTTTGTTAAGCATGCTTTTGGCAGCAACACACAAGGGCCTTCATTCACATACCCCTGTCACATATCAACTGTGTGATTACCGACTGTGGACCAAATTGAATGTGGCATGCTTTGACTGCATGACAATGTATGCTTATATACCTACTGTAAGTGTCTGTGTGAGGATATTTGATATTGTTATCTGTGCTAGCATGACTGAAGTTTTTTTAAATAATTGTAAATGACCCTGTGTTACATACAGTTTACCAGCATGACTAGCTATAATTTTATAAATAAATTTATGCCTTTTGATTATCACTGAGATTTTGGCAAGATGTTTGAATCAAACAATGTTCTTCTGGTTGACTAGATGTAATTTTTTTAAAGAGAATTTTGAATGTATGTTATGACAGAGTCAGCTGATGTGATGCCATTGTGTGCCAGATCAGAAACAACAGAATCTTCACAACAGCTGCTTGTTTACTTTTCAAATCAGCACAGACTCCACGTGGGCCAGCAGAGTAATCCAGGCTGCAGAGAGCTGAATAAGCGACTTTTCTTGATACTAAGTATATTTTTTGTTGCTTTCCACATCTGAATACCTAGCAACTGTATTTCGCCTGCCTTTCTGTTACATTAAAGCTGTTTTTACTGCATTTAACTTAATATTGCACTTGGAATCCTTGTTTGTTACTATTTGACTGTATTTGTAGCAAATTCTTCTGTGTAAGCTGTAGTAGCTGATTCATAGCATTTATAAGTGTTTGCTGTACCTGTTTCTGCCTGTTTTGTGAAAAAAAAGAAAAAAGAAAAAAATATCTCTTGTTTTTCCTGCTTTATTAGTTTAGTCCAGTTTCAGAGTTGCTGATTCCTGGGCTTTGGTTGTAGTTCCTGTGTACTGTTTCCTTGCCTTATTTGGGGGAGAGGAAGCTACCTTGCTTTCCTGCTTTACTAGTTTAGTCCAGTTTCAGAGTTGCTGATTCCTGGGCTTTGGTTGTAGTTCCTGTGTACTGTTTCCTTGCCTTATTTCGGGAAGGAAGCTACCTTGCTTACCAGTGGGAGTGGGAAGCATTGAGCTGCCTTTGTCCAGTTTTGTGAGGTTTCAGCCAGTAACTAGTAGTTTATTGGTCGTTTTGGGCCAGTTTCTAGCTTTTCCAGCCCCCTGGTATAAAACTTTCAGCTTGTACCTACTCAGCACAGACTCCACGTGGGCCAGCAGAGTAATCCAGGCTGCAGAGAGCTGAATAAGCGACTTTTCTTGATACTAAGTATATTTTTTGTTGCTTTCCACATCTGAATACCTAGCAACTGTATTTCGCCTGCCTTTCTGTTACATTGAAGCTGTTTTTACTGCATTTAACTTAACATTGCACTTGGAATCCTTGTTTGTTACTATTTGACTGTATTTGTAGCAAATTCTTCTGTGTAAGTTGTAGTAGCTGATTCATAGCATTTATAAGTGTTTGCTGTACCTGTTTCTGCCTGTTTTGTGAAAAAAAAGGAAAAAGAAAAAATCTCTTGTTTTTCCTGCTTTACTAGTTTAGTCCAGTTTCAGAGTTGCTGATTCCTGGGCTTTGGTTGTAGTTCCTGTGTACTGTTTCCTTGCCTTATTTGGGGGAAGGGAAGCTACCTTGCTTTCCTGCTTTACTAGTTTAGTCCAGTTTCAGAGTTGCTGATTCCTGGGCTTTGGTTGTAGTTCCTGTGTACTGTTTCCTTGTCTTATTTGGGGGAAGGGAAGCTACCTTGCTTACCAGTGGGAGTGGGAAGCATTGAGCTGCCTTTTGTCCAGTTTTGTGAGGTTTCAGCCAGTAACTAGTAGTTTATTGGTCGTTTTGGGCCAGTTTCTAGCTTTTTCCAGCACCCTGGTATAAAACGCGCTAAACGCGCGTTAGCCCGATTTAGAGCGATTTAGCGCAGAGCTGCCACTGTTGCACACTAGGGCAGTGCCAGTTAAGCAGGTTTAAACTATTCGGGCTACCTAAAGTCCACTCTTCAAATTTTCCCTTAAAACTACCTTCCTCGAACTATACTACTGATCAAATCAGCGTATCCTATAACTAAAAAGATCAACTCTACTTGACTCCAAGTAGACTATTCTCTATCTATTAAACCTAGCACTTGCTCCTACAGTACTTATTACCTTGATACGGCACTCTTGTCATAGATAGTACCCCAAAAAGGCAACCCCCCATTTCTCGGTCACCCACTTCCCCCGGAATCTTCTTTTAAAGTTTTTCGTCTACCCTTCTAGCATGTCGAGGGATCAGTTGCTAGTGTCCTCTCCTGCTCAGCTGGTGAACCTGGGAATATTGAGGCAATGTTTCAATTGCCTCATGTACACAGACAACCCTTTCCTCCTCCCACAAAACACAAATACATGCGACAGATGCAACTATACGGCCAAACTGGAGGCTGAGCTCTCTCAACATAGGACTGGCAAGACCAGTCAGGAGGAGAAGGTTACCACACACACTATAGACCCAGTCTCACATAGTACCATTACAACCTCAAATCATACACATAAACACACAAAGACATACTCGGAGGCTCTGATCAAAAATCTACCAAAACAGCAGAGGCCACCAAAGCAGACACCCAACAACCACCATCTCAGAACACAACACCCGCAACACATAGACCTCACAGTCAGAGTGTCAAACAGTCACAGCCCTTAAGGCCAAACACAATGCCAGACACACTAGTCATTGGTGACTCCATAGTCAGACACACTGATGTCCCGCTCACCAGACTAAGTAAGGAGAAGGTCACAGTAAGCTGCCTGTCGGGCGCTAGAATCCGCCACATAACGCAAGCACTCAGGTCTCTCAACAGCAGGTACAAATATGACTCAGTCATTGTCCACGCTGGTGTAAACGACCTGAGACGTACCTCCTTGGACTACATGAAAAGAGACATTGAGGAGCTCTCTGATTATGTAGCCCAGGCAGGTATGACCCTGACCTTGAGCAGTATCCTACCTTCACCAAGAATGATGCCACAATACAGAGATAAGATGATCAGCTTTAACAATTGGCTTAAACACTGGTGTCATTCAAAGGGGATCCAGTATCTGTCTGCCTGGGATGACATGCTGGACAAGCCACGCTGCTTCAAGGGACGGCTTGCACCTGTCACCCTGGGATTCCGGATATTGGCAAAGGCTCTTGCCACCCCATAGTGCCTTTTTAGGCAAGGCTCAAATTCTAAACCTACCACCCTAGAACACAAAAAGGAAAAATACTAAGGGTAATGCTGCTCAATGCCAGAAGTCTAAATCTCAAAATGCATGCACTCGAGGCCCTTCTCAGTATGGAGAACATCGATGTCTGTGCTGTGACAGAAACCTGGTTCAAGGCTCCTGAGAGCACCCCAGCGCTATCAGGTTTTACCTCATATCATGCGTTCCGGCCCCAAAATCCGGACAATACCAAGAAAGGAGGGGGGGTATCCATATTCATCAAGGACACCCACACCTCAAGACTGGTGGCAACGCACGATGCATCGGAGACCATCAAGGTGCAATTAACCATAGGCAAGACTGCTCTGCAAATTGTAGCATGTTACAGGCCACCCTCACAAACTCAGGAAACTCACATGGCCTTTCTGAAAACACTAGAGGGGATAAATGTATCACCAAACACCATCATACTAGGTGACTTCAATTACCCTAATATAGACTGGGAACACTACTCAAGCCCAAACACTCTAGCCCAAAAGTTCCTGGAATTCATAAACTCAAATGCCATGGAACAACTAGTCACCATCCCCACAAGAGGAGATAACATACTTGATCTCATCATCACGAACATGGGAGCACAATGTTCAACACCGAAGTATACCCTCACTGGTGAGATCAGATCACAAACTAATCTCGCTGGAGGTCCTCATCCCACCCCCACCTGAAATAAAAAAGACCACAGTAAAGAACTTCTCAAAAGCCGACTTCACACTTCTAAAGACTAGTGTGGTCTCCTTTCAGGCCCCGAGCGCGGAAAACAATACTCAAGCTGCTGAATCACTTACAAACGCCTTCTACCAGCACCTGCAGGACTGCATGGATAAGGCAATCCCAAGCAAAACAAAGACTCTTTGTACCAAAGGCAAGCGTCCAGTCTGGTGGACCCCAGCCATAAACAAACTCTACAACAAAAGGAGGAAGCTACTACAAGATAGAGCAAAATCCTTAAAAGGTAAGACACCCTTGATCACTATAAGTAAAAACTAAGAGCTCTCATAAAATCATCCAAAGCAAATTTCGAGAGAAAAATAGCTAAAGACTCAAAAGACAATCATAAGGCCTTCTTTAGCTATGTTAGAAACCTAGGAGGAAACTCCCAGATATGCTCAGAACTAGTTCAAAATGATGTGAAGATTACTGATCCTACAGACATTGCCAACATACTGGCTGACAGGTTCAGTGCAAACGTCTCCCTCCCCAAAAGGAGAGATATCTATACCAAATGAGTGCGCCCCCAAACATCTTCAGCGCCCAAGTGAGAACTGCTCTCTCCAAAGGCAAAAACACACCATCCATGGGACCCGATGGTGTCCCCGGCTGTGTGCTCCACGAACTCAATGAGGAATTAAACCCACAGCTAGGACAGCTGTTTAATCAAAGTCTTACCTCTGGATACGCACCCAGGAGTGGCGACTGCAACTGTGGTCCCACTTCACAAAGGCGGTGCCTCCACAGACCCTGGAAATTACCGCCCATTAGCTTGACAAGCCTTATCTGCAAAGCCATGGAGAGGATCATAATGGACCTCATAAATAAAGACATAGGGAATTTGCAGACTTTGGATCCAACCCAGTTTGGCTTTGTCAAAGGCAGATCATGCCTTTTAAACTTGGTTGACTTTTTCAAACAGTCACCAAAGCCATTGATGAGGGAAAGGCAGTCCATACAGCCTACCTCGATCTGGCTAAGGCCTTCGATACAATACCCCACTCGGGTATCATTGAAAAACTCATCAGCTTAAATGTTAACCCATACATCACAAGATGGGTTGCAAACTGGCTGAGTGACAGAACCCACAGGGTCAGAGTTGCTGGCGCCATGTCAGACTCAAAGCCTGTCACAAGTGGTGTCCCACAGGGCTCAGTCCTGGGCCCACTCTTGTTTGGCATCTACTTTTCCGAAGTACAAGCAAACACAGGAGGGTTATGGCTGACAAAGTTTGCAGATGACTGCAAACTGGGCCATAGTAGAAAACACATCTGACACAGATATCCTTCAGAAGGGTCTCACAGAAACGGATAACTGGTGCCAGAGCCACGGCCTAAAGTTAAATGCCAAAAAATGCATAGTCATATTCTTCGGGAAAAACAAGGTTACCCCTAGCTACCAAATAGGTGGCAATCCACTGAGCACAGAAGAAGTTATCAGGGACCTGGGGACCCAGGTTGATAGTAGTCTGTCATTCGACACCCATGTAGCTAAAGTAGTTAGGAAGTCCTTCTACATTGCCCACCTTATCATGAAGGGATTCTCATCTAGATCAAGGGAGGTCATAGTCTCCCTTTACTCATCACTCATCAGACCAATGATTGAGTACAATGCCCCATTCGGAATGTATCTGACCCGACACTTGCAGCAGCTGGAGAGGCCACAAAAGTTCCTCACCAAAAGGATAAAGGGTCTCAAAAATCTGTCCTATGCTGCCCGACTGAAAGAACTCCAGCTCTATTCAGTCGCCACCGCTTGCTCAGAGGTGACCTTTGCCTAACATACAAGGCCATGTCAAACCCAGATTTGATGAATATGCTTCACCTCAAAAATCTAGATCCATCAGAGCCACAAGGGCGGAGACTTAAACCTCGACACGGCTATTAATAGGACATGCTGGAGAGATAGATTCATCACCCAAAGACTCCCTATGCTGTGGAACAAAATCCCGGTACATGTGAGGCAGAGCACCTCGCTGGCCTTGTTCAAGAGAAATCTTGACCAATGGATGGGAGATCGCAGATATACCCCAGGAATTACCTCAGTGTCACTGCTCGACAGAGGCACAGCAAAATAATGGGTATAGTTCCCCATACTAAAGGGGTGGCGTAAGCCACAAAACAATGGGCTAGGCTTATAAATGCCCTCGGGCAGATAGCCTAGTATGAACCTATGAACCTATGAACCTATGAACATAGCAGCTTTCTGTTACTTTTAAAAATCTGCTATAAAAAGTAAGTTCTGTGTCAGTTAAAGTTCAGTAGTAATTGAGTAATTGTGCAGTAATTCAGTTGTTCAGTTGTCTTCCAGAGCTGTTCAGCAGTAGTAGCCCAGTTGTTTCCACAGTGGTTGTTCCAGTTGCTGAGGACAGACAGCAGTCTGGAGTGTGGATATAATTCCCCATCTTGCCTTGAAGAAGTAAGAGTATAATCTTGCCTTGCTGAGTTATTTAGATTAGATAGGGACAGTTAATCTTCAGATAGTCAGGGGACTGCAGCTAGTTAGAGTTTTTTCTAAAATCAGTGTGAGATCTATCCTACAATATTATTTTCATATTTCCTATGTTTGAAATTCTGTTTATTGAAATCTGTTATTCAGTATTTACATGTTTTAAATCTTTTTATTTATTATTAAATATTTTACTACCACTCAATGTGGCTGACTATTTAGTGAATATTTTTAATAATTTGAGAGTATTTATGGTTATTGTGATAACACCAGGGCCACTCCAAAAAACCTTACTGTTTAGGTTACATGCCACCATTTGTATCAATGTCTATTTTACCCAATATAATTGAATGTCCTTTTTGAAGGGTAGTGTGGCATCTGACTGGTGGCAGCCATTACCCTGTAATTTGAGCAGAGGAACTCAGCAGGTAAATCTGTGTCATTCTTACCCAAGAGTGGGTGTATGTGTGAATATCAGACAGTTAAGAGTGAGTGTGTCAGATACCTAGAAATGGGACACACTGTTCTGCACTGGTTAGTGTGGAGACTCATTTGGGGACCTGGAGTGAAGCATATAGTCCAGTCCCAAGTTTGGAACCTGTTCCTGGTGTACTGTTAGGGGAAATTGTGTATTTCTATCACTACTTTTAGTGACACTCCCTTACTGGAGAGTGGTGAGGTTTGAGACTCCTTAGGTACTGCCCCGGGTTAAAGAGGGCCCGTCACAATCTGTATGGGCAGAGAAAATGGATAATGAAAGGATCATAACCTGTTCGATGGCAAACTGCCTGTTGGCACAAAATGGATACCTCACACAGTGGCAGCCAACTGAGAGTTTCAGCTGCATGTTGTGTCACATAGCCATACAAACTTATTCTGTGACTTCTGCCCTGGTAGCATGCATTACCCTGAAGTCCTGACATTAGGCAATTTGTGTAGTTATTATATAACAAATCTGTGATACAGCTAGTGTCAAGCAGTCAACCTACATATACCAAGCCTTAAGAATCTTCTCTACTACCATTATTTATACCTGTTGTACATAACACTGTTGTACACAAGTGCCACCCTCCAGGAAAATTTTTCTCACTTATGACCAGTGCAGCCAAACTTCTCAACTGTCTCAATCCTGGTGGAACATTCCTATTGTCAGATCTGATTTACCCCTGGATGTCCCCATTTATGGAGGTATGTCCCTGGTTGCAGGCTAGCTTTACTCCTTGACACCGTTTTCTGAATCCCCCTCATCACGCTTGATTTTTGAAATTGCCTAGTATATCAAAAGCAATACTACATGACTAACATACTATTGGCTACAAAAAATTTAAAAAAGGGCACTCATCTTACATCTCCCTTTTCTAAAGCAAAAATAAAAGCTTGTGTGGTAAAATTTTATTTTGCATTGTCTCTTTAATAATGTGCCTCTATTTTCTATCAATTGCATCACTCTCTGTTTTTAAACATGTTTCTGATTAGTATCTCACATTCTTACTGGAAGTGAGAAGAGTCATGTGCTATTTGGTATTCAAAATTTATGCCGATTGGATGTCCAGATTTTTAGTTGGATGTTCCTACTTTTCAAAGGCTTTTATTGATATTTTCAGTGTCTGCAGGTTGAGAGGTATGACTGCAGTGTACATAAGGGAAACATGTTTCTGATTAGTATCTCACATTCTTACTGGAAGTGAGAAGAGTCATGTGCTATTTGGTATTCAAAATTTATGCCGATTGGATGTCCAGATTTTTAGTTGGATGTTCCTACTTTTCAAAGGCTTTTATTGATATTTTCAGTGTCTGCAGGTTGAGAGGTATGACTGCAGTGTACATAAGGGAATAACCTACTGGACTGAAGTTAAAATAATCATGGCCTACTTGTACTGTGGTCTTTACAACAAAGCCTGTACATGGACTCACGTTGTGTACCCGACACCCGCAAACATTTTCTTGTACTTAACATTCAAAATATCTGTACCTGTTAGTCCCAAAATGTGTGTTTTACAATGTCAGTGACAAATTGCTCATTCACATCTATCGATTTGAACCTGGCTAACCCTCCTTTTGATTGACATACCTGACATGACTGCACTTGACTTCAGCTGTAACTTACGAATGGTGCCCCTCCTTTCATGTAGCACATTGTCTAGGAAGATTTACAAAATGGCACCTGCTGGAGGCAGAACAGCTAAGTTAAAAGGTAGAAAAAGTTCAGGCTTGACTCACAAAGATGAAACCTGTGACTGTACAATAAATGCTCAGTTATCAGTCAGCAATCTTCTGTAGCACGTCAGTCTCTTGGATGCACACACGATTTATATCACATATGTTTCAGCTTCTAAACATTGTACTTCTGATAATGAGGCCCTTAATTTATGAACATTACTGAATCACACTTTCTGTGCATTGTCCTTGTGGACATAGTCATGTTAAGAGACTATCAGTCTTGTGCACCCACTTCAAGACTAGTGGAGCATCTTGAGTAAGCATGGGCATTCCAATGACCCCCCCAGGAGTGACATCTTGCAGCACTGTTACTTTTACAGCCAATAGAGGCGTCAAAGGGCAAGTCTGCTCTCATAGTCAGGCATCAGAGATAGTACACAAATTAAATGCCACTCTTTACACCTTTATGCCACCCTGACATGCCAATATTTTCCATGCTAGATTATTGACACTTTGCCACAGATTGCACTGCTAATAGTCTATGTTTTGGAACACATGCTCCAAAATGGGTCTACTTCACTTACCCGAACACCCACATCATTGACTTCCACTTTACCAAGGTGAATACACCGACAAACCAGAAGACCAACATCCAGAACACCGACATTCCACTTGAGGTAACTAACCCCTTGGCCATACTGTTGAACTTTGCCCCTTACCAGTTAAGCGGTTACTTACCTCGAGTCAGAAGTTGATGTTTCAGATGTTGGTTGTCTGGTTTGTCTGTGTATTTGTCTCAGTAAAGTGGAAGCTGGTGATGTGGGCATT
This sequence comes from Protopterus annectens, assembly GCF_019279795.1. Lineage (NCBI taxonomy): Eukaryota > Metazoa > Chordata > Ceratodontiformes > Protopteridae > Protopterus > Protopterus annectens. Next base: position 372,455,140 of record NC_056727.1, on the reverse strand, counting down.
CAGGTAAGTGAAGTAGATCCTCCAAAACATATGGACCTAACTGTGAGAGGTCTATAATACTTTGGAATGAGACCATCTGAATGACAATGGTTTCTAATGATATTGTGTGTGGCAGGGTGCCTTGGTGGTGCAGTAAGGAATCAAAGATATTCCTGTTTTTGCTACATAAAGACCAGAAAAAGCATCTGCTTCAGGACTTGTATGAGGGTCCCTAGTATAAGGTTGCTATCTGGCATGGTCTTGCCAGAGTAATGTCTGAATCCACTGGCATACCTGACTCTGGTGATCACTGCACACATCACTACAGTATGCTACAGAGGCACCATCCTAATCTTTTTAGCCAGTAAGTAGTGGTCAGAGTAAGAACACCTGAGATGTATTATAACTATCTATTCGATATATTTATAACTGTCAATTATAGGGGGTTGGGAGGGTGGCCTAATGGTTAAGGTGTTTGCCTTACAAACGCAAGGTGCAGGGTTTGAGTCTCACAAAGGATAATTGGCTAGGCTTACAATAGCTCACAAGGGCACTTAGCCTAGTACTAACCTATGAACCTATAGGTTCATAGGTTCATACTAGGCTATCTGCCCGAGGGCATTTACAAGCCTAGCCCATAGTTTTGTGGCTTACGCCACCCCTTTAGTTTGGAGAAACTATGCCCATTATTTTGCTGTGCCTCTGTCGAGCAGTGACACTGAGGTAACCCCTGGGGTGTATCTGCGATCTCCCATCCATTGGTCAAGATTCCTCTTGAACAAGGCCAGCAAGGTGCTCTGCCTCACATATACCGGGATTTTGTTCCACAGCATAGGGAGTCTTTGGGTGATGAATCTATCCCTCCAGCACTTCCTATTAATAACCGTGTCGAGGTTTAAGTCTCCCGCCCTTGTGGCTCTGAGGGATCTAGATTTTTTGAGATGAAGCATGTTCATCAAATCTGGGTTTGACATGGCCTTGTATGTCAGGCACAGGTCACCTCTGAGCAAGCGGTAAGCAACTGAATATAGCTGGAGTTCTTTCAGTCGGGCAGCATAAGACAGATTTTTGAGACCCTTTATCCTTTTGGTGAGGAACTTTTGTGGCCTCTCCAGCTGCTGCAAGTGTCGGGTCAGATACATTCCGAATGGGGCATTGTACTCAATCATTGGTCTGGGTGAGTATAGGGAGACTATGACCTCCCTTGATCTAGATGTGAATCCCTTCATGATAAGGTGGGCAGTGTAGAAGGTCTTCCTAACTACTTTAGCAATATGAGTATCGAATGAAAGGCTACTGTCAACCTGGGTCCCCAGGTCCCTGATAACTTCTGTGATCAGTGGATTGCCACCTATATGGTAGGTAGGGATAACCTTGTTTTTCCTGAAGGGTATGACTATGCATTTCTTGGCATTTAACTTTAGGCCATGGCTCTGGCACCAGTTATCCGTTTCTGTGAGACCCTTCTGAAGGATATCTGTGTCAGATGTGTTTTCGACTACAGCGCCCAGTTTGCAGTCATCTGCAAACTTTGTCAGCCATAACCCTCCTGTGTTTGCTTGCACTTCAGAAAAGTAGATGCCAAACAAGAGTGGGCCCAGGACTGAGCCTTGTGGGACACCACTTGTGACAGGCTTTGAGTCTGACATGGCGCCAGCAACTCTGACCCTGTGGGTTCTATCACTCAGCCAGTTTGCAACCCATCTTGTAATGTATGGGTTTACATTTAAGTTGATGAGTTTTTCAATGATACCCGAGTGGGGTATTGTATCGAAAGCCTTCGCCAGGTCTAGGTAGGCTGTATGGACTGCCTTTCCCTCGTCAATGGCCTTGGTGACTGATTCGAAAATGTCAACCAAGTTTAGAAGGCATGATCTGCCTTTGACAAAGCCAAACTGGGTTGGATCCAAAGTCTGCAAATTCCCTATGTCTTTATTTATGAGATCCATTATGATCCTCTCCATAGCTTTGCAGATAAGGCTTGTCAAGCTAATGGGATGGTAATTTCCAGGGTCGGTAGAGGCACCGCCTTTGTGAAGTGGGACCACAGTCGCTGTGCGCCACTCCCTGGGTACGTATCCGGAGGTGAGACTAAGATTAAACAGCTGTCCTAACTGTGGGTTTAATTCCTCGTTGAGTTCGTGGAGCACACAGCCGGGGACACCATCAGGTCCCATGGATGCTGTGTTCTTTGCCTTGGAGAGAGCAGTTCTCACCTGGGCGTTAGAGATGTTTGGGGGCTACAATCATTTGGTATAGATATCTCTCCTTTTGGGGGGGGGGGAGTTTGCACTGAACCTGTCAGCCAGTATGTTGGCAATGTCTGTAGGATCAGTAATCTTCACATCATGTTTGACTAATTCTGAGCATATCTGGGAGTTTCCTCCTAGGTTTCTGACATAGCTAAAGAATGCCTTATGGTTGTCTTTAGAGTCCTTAGCTATTTTTCTCTCAAAATTAGCTTTGGATGATTTTATGAGAGCTCTTAGCTTTTTACTTATAGTGATCAGCGGTGTCTTTCCTTTTAAGGATTTTGCTCTATCTTGTAGTAGCTTTCTCCTTTTGTTGTAGAGTTTATGACTGGGGTCCACCAGACTGGACGCTTGCCTTTGGTACAAAGAGTCTTTGTTTTGCTTGGGATTGCCTGATCCATGCAGCCCTGCAGGTGCTGGTAGAAGGCATTTGTAAGTGATTCAGCAGTTTGAGTAATGTTTACCGCCGGCTCGGGGGCCTTAAAGGAGACCACACTAGTCTTAAGCAGTGTGAAGTCGGCTTTCGAGAAGTTCTTTACTGTGGTCTTTTTTATTTCGGGTGGGGGCGGGATAAGGACCTCCAGCGAGATTAGTTTGTGATCTGATCTCACCAGTGAGGGGTATACTTCTGGTGTTGAACATTGTGCTCCCATGTTCGTGATGATGAGATCAAGTATGTTTTCTCCTCTTGTGGGGATGGTGACTAGTTGTTCCATGGCATTTGAGTTTATGAATTCCAGGAACTTTTGGGCTAGAGTGTTTGGGCTTGAGTAGTGTTCCCAGTCTATATTAGGGTAGTTGAAGTCACCTAGTATGATGGTGTTCGGAGATGCATTTATCCCCTCCAGTGTTTTCAGGAACCTTTATCCTGTTTAGTAAAGTATGGGTTGTATGCATTTTACTGAATGATATATTTTATTCTACAGCTCCAGAGGCCATAAGGAAGAATTTTATTCTATATTGGAGGATGAGAAGGCATTTAGGCACTTGAGTGGATATTACTTACTTACTTTTTTCTTTCTATAATTAAAATTGTGTTGAAAATCTAACAGCATGATGCATGCAAGTCACTCTGGACTGGTAAGTGTGTGTGTATTTAGGAATACAGTTATTCTTACTGCAGTTTAGATGTTATGCAGAGTATGAAGACTGTGGTTATTCAGGCTGTCTGTGTGAGCATTGCAGTTTTTGTCCTGTGCACTTTCAGTTGTTAGCCCGCAGGATAAGTGTAGAATGGCAGGTGACCACTGACTCATTTCAGTCACATTGTTGTCTCACTAGTTTCGAGGCAGAATAGTACTGACATATGACTCTCATAAGGACAACTACAAAAATGATAGGATGGCTACCTGTGTCCACCCTGTTAAGATACTACATAGTAGCATAATACCCTTTACAAGTGAAGACTAGGCTAACTGCCCTGAATGGCTGTTTTAAGGCTAGCCAATAACATGAGGTTAGAATCAAACCCTGTACTTTGTGTCTATGGGGTGAATACCTTATACATTATGCCAGACCTGCAAAGAAAACTACTCCGACTTTATCTTTTAGTACATTTGAAATACAAATCACTGGCTTAAGAGAAATTCAGACTCTCAAACTTTGGCTTCTCAGACCAACACTCTATTGTCTGAACCATAAGGCAATACTTCATATCATATACCCATGTAGTTAGTCAATATATATATATATATATATATATATATATATATATATATATATATATATATATATATATATATATATATATATGGGATCCGTACTGATCCCCGAAAGTGCTTTTTCGGTGAAAGCGCTTTCGCTAAAGTGTGTTCGGTGATACTGGATTTGGACTGCTGAATTTTCGTTCAACAGTCCTAGATCCATATATATATGGGTTCCCTTCCGAATTTTTAATTTCTAAAATCTTGAATTCCATATGGTTGAGATCATATGATCGAAGTTTTAGAATTTCGAAATTCTGAATGGAGATCTGCATACAGTGTGGAATGGGAGATTTCTCTTTTCCTCGCTGTAGTGCGATCTCAGAGTTGGTATATTTCAGTAGTGGGGGTGTGGGGGGTGCAGAGGGGCTTGCCCCCCCCCCCTTGCATAAATGTTGAGAAAGTTGTTTTTTTTTTTGGATTTATTTCGGAATGTCGAGATTCTGAAACTTCGATCATATGGTCTCGACCATATCAAATTCGAAGTTTTGGTAATTCGACATTCAGAAGTGAATACACACACATACATATATATATATATGTATATATATAGGTTCATAGGTGTGTACTAGGCTAATGACCCTGGGGCCTTTACAAGCCTAGCCCATAGAATTACCCTGGCATCATGCCATCTGACCTTAGTTCCCAGTGCCTCTGAGTAGAGCCACTGGAGTGATCCCCAGGGTGATATATATATATATATATATATATATATATATATATAGATATATATATATATATATATATATATATATATATATATATATATATCTACATATATATATATATATATACATATATGTGTGTGTGTGTGTGTGTGTGTGTGTGTGTGTGTGTGTGTGTGTATATAGGTACACACACACATATATACACACACACATATATACACACACACATATATATATATACACACACACATATATACACATGTGTGTGTGTATGATTTGGCAGCTTACAATGCAAATAGTAAACAGGTAACAACCAAACTGGTCTCTCCCCCTGTTGTCCTCAGTGGATATATATGTATATATTTTTTGTATTTTTTTTGTATAATATTCTTAGTCATGATTTTCATAAATTAATCATGTTGATATTATGCATTTTTTTCTCTCTCCTGTACATTCCTTTATTGCTATCCTTTCTTTTGTAATGATTTGTGTTCCTTCCATTTTTTTCTCTCCCATTTATTTTGCAATTTTTTATAATAGCTACCACAGTAGTGTCAGAGGCTAAGCCTAGGTCAACTCCATCTAAAAGGTCAAGCCATCTCCTGCATCTCCACATCTGTACATCCCATGCTGCATCTCTGGCAGATACAGAGATGGACAGCCATGTGGCCTCCTCTCCTCCATCAGCTGGGAGTGACGGTATTTTTTCCAGTGGCACTACTAGTGGTAGTGACTTTGTGACTCCGAGTGAGATGCTGAAGGCTGTGGTGGAGCTGTTGGACCAGCATCTTGAAACCTATATTGTCCACTTATAAAGGCTTATTTTGCAACTAGCAGAGTCACAGTATTTCCTGCTCCTCCTGCATAACTTCAGGCATGGTCCAGTGGGGTGGATGGTCAGTGTGCTCTCTGTCCTCCTCCTGGGTATGGCTCCTACAGTACAGCATGTAAGACCATACCTACCCTATTGCCTATCCTGGTGTTCCTGTCCCTTGTGATTCAGTGCCCTCCCCTGTTTGTTGTCCAAACCTCCCATTAAAATTATCCTTCCTTTGTTTGTATGCCTCTGACTCCACTGTCCTTCCCCCATCAGTGTGTCAGCACCACCCGTCAGTCTTTGTCTATGTTATATGTTTGTGTGTTTGCCCCTGTTACTGACTTTTAACCTCTATCCATAACATCACCTTCCCTTTACATCCTTTATGAGCATCTCTCCCAAGAAAAATTGTAACTTCCCTCCCTCATCCCATTCCCATTATTTCCTTCCCTGTTTCCCTGTATGTTATTCTTGGCATATTGCCTCTTTCTCCTAAAGCCTTATACTCACATTTCCACTCCTTTTTAACACATTTATTGAATTAATAATTAAGACATGGGCAAACCTACTTTTATATAAAAGAAAACAAACCATGTTAACATGTTCACAGTAGCAAACATTATATATTGCATGCATTCTTTTATACAATCATCAGTCCTTTTTATGGTCAAAAACAGATTTAAGGAGTGTAGTCTGCCTTTTTTCCAGTACTTTCATATCTTAGCATATGTGGACCTGCTGAGACATGAGCCCCACCTATGCTTGTTAGCTTTACTTGTCTGACTGAAGTCACAATTGTGGATCTCCTTTACTTACGCACTGCAGGTCCTGTTCCTGGTGTAAGTAGGATTACAAATCAGATGTGATGAAAGCTACAAGTTTTCACCTTGTTTATCGATAATGAGCACTTTCTGCATTAGGCAATCTGTGGTAGTGCCAGGCATGTTTCTCAATCCAAGGGCCTGTCTGATCTTTGTTAACCACCTCCAGTATATTCACTTTTAATCTTTCTGAGTATATTGATAAATGTATTTAATAGTCTACATTTAATGAGATAAGTCTGTATGCTACATAACTATTCAACTCTTTATCTTGCTTTAACATGGTGAGTTATTAATAAATATTTCCATAAGAGAATTTGGGGTCTGTATTAAATGAACGAAAGTTCATATAAGAGAACGGTCTAATGAGCGAAACTCCCGGACATCGAAGTGCATGTTGTGGGATCGCAGTACAGTGAAGATTGGAGTTTTTGCACTTTCATCACTGTATTATGATCTCAGAATTGGCATATATATTTAGAGGGGGTGTGGGGGCACAGCCCCCCACAATATTGTTTTCGATGTTCAGGATTTTTGTTCATTGAGCATTCGCTTATATGAACTTTCATTCATATAATATAGACCAGAGTATTTGATTGTGATTTTAAATATTAAATTAGACCTTATACTGTAATTGAATTAAATTTTGAGGAAGGATATTATACTGTACAATATATAAAATGATGACAGAAGGATCCTTTTTTTCTTTACAAACACCCTCTAAGAGTAGAGTGGCATTCTTAGGTGAAGTGTATACCTGAGGGTCAACTTCTAGTTCCAGAAAACCTTACTAAAACTGACAAATAGTGATCAAGTTATTCATGTCTGTATGTAAGCTTTATATAATATCCATAATCATTATTGAAATAAAAGACAAGAAAAAAATATACATATAGCATGGAAGAGGAATAAAACATACATTGTAACACATGTAAAACCTGTATTTGTACTGAGAAAAAATGCTGACACATGATGATTTAGGAAACAAGAAAGAAAAGCAAGAACCTTTAATGTCAACATGAATTTAAGTTAACTACAGGGATGTAACAATCATTAGTGGACCGGAGTTCCGCTGTGGCGACCCCTAACTGGGAAAAGCCGAAAGACACAAACAAAAAACAGGGATATAGCAACTTCGATAACAAGTTACTGCTTTTCCTTTGTTAAACATAGGAACATTAAAAATCTGACAGTTAACTAGCTAGTCCATTTCCAAAGTTAAATTCACAGTATAGAGATAATGGCGGAAACTATCAACTGTCTGTATACTTAGACTGTAAATTTATATTTTCTGGTAAACTGATACATCTGCTGAGTTACTGGGGGACTCATGGGTTGGTGTTGGTAGCCAAGAAACACAGCTGGAAGGATATGTTGAATGGGAAAGGGGAGAGAAGTTTAAAAAAATCCCCCCCTTATAGCACTGTTACACAATATTTCATGGCTCAAAAATAAGAAGATACTCCAATAGCTAAACAAAGAAGTATTAGATATTGTGGTCAATTTGTTCCAATTATTTTGTTTGCATAAGTGTTTAAAAATTTAGTAATATTCCGAAGGGTTTTTTTTACAGTATCAAGATATTATGGCTGAACGTAAGTAGCCAGATCCATAACCATTTATTTAATAGACCTTTTAGCCAGTAGATAAATATATTTTAATGGTTTTAGAGTAAATTGCTATAAACAGCATGAATATGGTTGAAATTAATTGAAAACATTTAAGAAATGGAACGTTTGTGATAGATTCTGTTTTTCCCTTGTAAGGGAAGTATAGAATCATATTATGACATGAAGTCTACCACAAGAAATTACTTAAATGTAGACAGGCAGCCAAAGGACCAAGGTACACTGTTTGACAGATCATGCACCCTAGTGTCTGCATCAGTTTGCAGGTAGACACGGACACACAACAATGTTTATGAGGATTTGCAAAGACACAAGAGAGGTTGGATTAAGACTGAAAGATGCGGGATGCCCTCCTCTGTAATTTGCTTTGTATTTAGAGCCAGTGACAAAGAAAATAAGGAACTCACAAATTCAAGGATATAACTGGTGTTTTTTAAACCCATATCTTTGCCCTGCCTCCTATGTCCATTAACTATGTTCAAGGGCAAGTCCTCTCTTTCAATCATGCTTTCCCCTAAGGGAGCATCATCAGTGAATGCCCTGCCACCCAGGATGAGCACACACATTCCTCCCTGCTACTCCATCAGTCATCTGATCAAACCCAGGTTGACTGGGCCATAGCTATCCCTCTATGGTACTACAGCGGCTTGTATTCAAGAAAGGTAACTTTATTTGCAGATGATATTATATTGCATTTGGTAAATCCAGAAAAAGGATATTTTTGTGGAACATTTTGAGACAGGTTTGTGTCCTTTTCTGAATGTAAAGTTAATGAATATAAAACAAAGGCTATAGCAGTAAGCTATCTACCCACATATGAATTAATTAAGCAATACCCATATTTTTGAGAATATAAGATGACGTATTTAGGTATATGGAATTAATAGGATTCTGTTATGACTGCTAAATATATATGGGAAGAAACTTAAGAAAAGGTAATACAAAAACTGAGAAACTGAAAGCTTTTGATTACTGATATGGATGGTAAGATACAAGCAGTGAAAATATTTTCAGTCCCTTTAATTTTTTATATAGGGCAGCCATTTTTATAAGTTATATGTAGCACATGTTTTGAAACATTAGAGTAAATATGAACAGGAAATATAAAATGCCTAGAGGTGTTAGTAGGCATTGTCACTATCCACTCCCCCAGGCTGTCACATTAGCATGCATCTTCACCAGTGTAGTGAACTGCGCTCCATGTTGAGGCATTATTAGGGTTTAATGAAATATATAAAGGGATGACACACTGGGGCCATAAGCTCACACCCATTATGAATTCTTGGTACCATGGGGGTTTAAGACTGTCAAGTTTCAAGGTATTATATTTTAACCAAATTTAGAGGCATTGACATGTCAAAATATTTTATGAATGTACAAGTGAGGTGCATTCTAAAAAACTCTGACTGCTGTTCTCCTTGGAGTTGTTAGACAAGTATATTGTTTTATTTTCAACCTTAACTGTGAGAAAGTCGCAGATTCTTGCTAGAATGCATAACCTCTCTTTCATATGATAAATGCTCTAAGGCATTCTTTGACCTTATCTGAGTCCTATACCTTGCTGCTAGCATTCCTATGTACTTTGTCAGGATCACAAATTCCCTTGCTTCCAGAAAAAAAAAATCATACAGGTTGGAGTGTTACCCAAGCACTTAACATTTCCTTCTGTATTGCAGCAGATTCATTACACTGTGCATTTCTGTACTTCTGACATTTTGATAAAGTGGAAGCTATTAGTTTCTTTCTCACTAATCAATGATATAGAATCAGCTTGGGTGGCTTGAACTAATCCAGTATAACCAACTGATTATGGCCTATAAAATCCTCTATAATCCAGACAATGCTCCTGCACTTCAAATATTATCACCCCCTGTAACAATCCTGGACCGCTTCGATCCTCTAACAAACTACTAATTCAGACTAGCAAAATTAATAACACAGCCGGTGATTCTCTCTTTGCAAACTCTGTAAGTAGATCCTGGAACTCTCTTCCAGTTGATATTACCTTACTTTCCACCTTAGGTCAATTTAAAACTAGACTCAAACAACATTTGTCACTTAACTGGCTATGTCAATGTATCAAGCCTGGCGAACTCTCTCTAGAATGTGTAAAAATCTGCTAACCAGTTTACTGTGTAATTTAATTTAATCCTGACTTGTGCTCAGGATTAACTGTAACCTGTGGAACTTGTTTAACTTGCTTACTTATGTAATCTCTGTAAATAGTCTGTTTGTAATACGTAATGCTGGTATTATGTAATGCTGTATCTGCTTACCCTTGCAGCTTTTCTCCCCGGGCCTCCGCTGAAAATGGACATGCATCCAGTTGGACTATCCCGGTCAACAAATGTAAAATAAAATAAATAAAAAATAAATATAGTATTCTAAGAATAATCAAATAAAACTGACTGCTGTGGATAACCTTGTTTGTGAATGCATTCTGTGGGAGATGTCTGATGTCAGACAGGACTGTATGGCATACTGTCTTCTTAAGACTTGCCTTGTGATTCAACAAAGCTTATCTCCATGTGAAAGTCTTAACTAGGAATACACCTTTCTGATTCACAGACAACTCTACAGCTGGGACTTTCCCATTATGGGGGCTTTGGCATAGAGAGCAGTTTCACTGGTGAAGACACATTCTAATGTAGCAGGCTGGGGGAGTGGTTAATGATAATTAGCCATGTGCTGCTGCTAGAAATGTACACTGGTTCCATGTAAAATTTTACTTTGCGAGTACAAAGTGAACATTAGCATAGCTGAGGTATTGTGTGTGTGTGTTAGTTTGCACATGTGAGTGTATAGGTGAGTGTTTCTGTGGGTGTAATACAGTGGAGGGGTCTAGTTTGTGGATGACTAGATGCTAGTGAGTGTATGACAATGTCCTGGAATGTGTGTGTGTGTGTGTGTGTGTGTGTGCGCCCGCTCACACACGGGTGTGTATGTGTGTGTATATGTATGTGTATGTGTGTTGACATGTATGCGTATTTCCATAGGAGCACAAATTAGGCTGAATGATTTTGTGTGTGTGTTAGTTTGCACATGTGAGTGTATAGGTGAGTGTTTCTGTGAGTGTAATAAAGTGGAGGGGGCATGTTTGTTGATGACTAGATGCTAGTGAGTTTGACAATGTCCTGGAATGTGTGTGTGTGATTGTGATTGTGTATGTGAGTGTGTACGTGTATGGGTGTGCCCTTGCTAACATGATGCATGAGTTGTAGAGAAACCTTAACAGTCAATTCTGACAGCACAATGTTTGATCAGAGACTTGGTAATGAACCAATAACAGGTCTTTCTCATTGCAGCTATACCTATCTCTGAATCACAGATTCATGTTATCATTGCTAAATGACCAACATACACTCTGGGCAATTGGTTTGAATTGTAAGCCTTTGTCTAAGTCCTAGGATTGTTCTTTAGCTGAAAAGGATAAGTTCAGAGTTTTTTGCTTGTTTATTTTGATGTTTATTTCCTCACATGGGTGCCAACCACTTCATATTGATCTCTACATATGTCTATTCCAGATAGGAACACTGATTTACCTTTTTTAATGCTGGAATATCAATTTTAATTTTTCTCAGGATCACATGCATGATTGACTTGCACATATCAAGAGATGGAGTAGGCAATGTGGAGAAGGTATATGCTATATGCCTTTAAAAGTACCTTATGGTAAAATTCTGGTTTATAAACCAAAAGAGCAAAACAATTTGCAAATCACAGCCTCATTATGGTTGCCTAGTAATGAACTGGAATGCCACTTTTGAAAAGTTTATTATATGTATGCTTCACCAGGATTTCTACTGCCAAATTAATAAAGGTGAGAGTGGTACCCATGCCGTATGACTCTCGACAGCTGAAAGACTGGGGAGATCAGTCGTTAGACATCACTCTTGCATGGGCCCTTAATTACAAGGCCCTCTAACATGCACCTGAAAAGTTCCCATTCTTACAGACTGAAGGCCTTTTGGAAGTCTAAAACTATTGCTCCAGTGATTCTTTAGATTTACCATCATTCTCTGGAAGTTTAACCATAATCTTAAATAGTCTAGTCCTCCCTATAGAGTTCACCCATATGGCATCCCCTCAACAACCCTTCAGAAAAGTTTGAAGGTTTACAGGCTATTTGTCTGTTAAAGCAGATATTTGTTGCTCAGATGGTTTAGAAGCTGTCCAATAAACAATCACAGAAACTAATGCTTACTGGAAAGCTTACAAATTATTTGCTAATTTTTTAAGGTACTTAAATAAAAGTTTGATAAGTAATTTTTATTTTCCACACAAATCAGCATTATATCCCTATCATGGAATGTGTTCCCTGAAGCAGCTGATTTAATCAATCAAAGTCTGGTTTTAGTGATGTTTTATAAGTTTTAAAATCTGAATGAAAGTACTACACTGGGAAGGAAATAAATTCACTTCAGATTAGTATAAGTCATGGTACTCTTAATAGGCGAAATAGGTGATTTTGTTTTCTGTATTATCTTTCAGTGAAAGAAGAGGAAACTCCCCTTTCTTTTCTTGTAAATCTGCAGGTAACAATTTAGGGGTATGAAATACTTTTTGCCCAACAAAATTGTTGTGTTCTTTCCCCTTTTACATAGACCTCCATGTACTGTAATGTTTTATTTTTATAAATACAGAATTTTAGTACACTGAAGTCAACCACATAAACTGAAAGAAAACTGTTAAGAAACTTAGGGTGGTAGTCCTAGTCCTACTGGTGGGCAAGCCAAAGTCAGTTCAAGCTCGAGTATAAACTCAGCTTGGGCCGTTGATGTGGCAAGTTAGAGTCATGAATGAGCCAAGTCACATTTCTTTTTGTGACTGCTAATTTGGGCCCTGCTAGGCTAGGAGTGCTCTCTACCAGGTCTGGTCTGCACACACAAGCTCTCTGACTGAAAATTCGGTGTGGGGGGGGGGGATAACACAATGCTCAGCAGTAGTGGGGAAACAATTCAAATCACCATGCTATGAGAAAGATTGCAATTCAAGATTTCAGATGACTAAGGTAAATACATTTTAAGCTGCTAAGCAGATCTGAAAATAGTTTCAGTTCCTATATGTGGCTGCCTGTTTTTGATCTTATTGGAACTGAGTGTTTTATTTAGACAGCATTACCACAATCAACTCTGAGGAGCATGCTTATATCAGGGGACAGGCTGGAGAGCAATACCAGCTGCTAGTTAACCAGAGGAAAAAAACACTGTTTGAATTTGTGATTGAGTTGTGCATATTTTATAATTAGTATGATTTGTTGGAGGGGCTTAGTTAATGAGCAATGTGGTTATCATACTTAGATGATTTCTTTGTCAGAGATGTTGTACCTTTACAGAAGTACATTTTTTACAAGACAGTATATCTATGTTTGTATCTAAGCATCTTTTCAGTAGCTTTATATTTTATTACTATGTTGTAAGCTAACATCATGGTCTTTCATTTTCAGAGGCCTTTTGTTATGCATGGTCTGGATTTCTGCTTGTGGCATGTCTAACCAGTGCTGGCTTTCTGTGCAAGGATTGCTTAATCATTACTGACAAGGCTAGATGCTTAATCATTACTGACAAGGCTAGATATGACCAATCTCCTGAATGTATATGCATTATCTTCATTAGACTAGAAGTAAACATGCTGTTGTTTTTTAATTTTTACTAGCCAAAACAATATTTCTGTTGTGTACAGTGTGAAGCCAGCATTCTGTGGATTTACAAATATAGCCTGAGCCATGTAAATCAGTGCTAAGGTATAGATGGGCTTAGCATGGCATTCTTGATTGTGCTTCATATTCAAGTATCTTTAGAATTTTTTTGTCTGCATTGTTTCTATTAATTTTTAATGTTAATCTCATCTGCAAAACAGATTTTCCTGTCTAAAAAGTGTGCCATTAAAAGTATAATATTTTATTTAATCTTGTTACATGAAATGCTGTTATTTATTTTTTTAGAGCCTGGGTCATGGCTGAAAAGGGTCAGTAGTCCAGCCCGCTTATCTGGTTATCAAATAATAATTGAGTAAATATGATTGCTTCTGTTATGATTAATTTTGCAGCCCATTATATTTAAATTTTTTTTTAGTGTGCCATTAAAAGTATAATCTTTTATTTAATCTTGTTACATGAAATGCTGCTATTTATTTTTTTAGAGCCTAGGTCATGGCTGAAAAGGGTCAGTAGTCCAGCCCGCTTATCTGGTTATCAAATAATAATTGAGTAAATATGATTGCTTCTGTTATGATTCATTTTGTAACCCATTATATTTAATTTTTTGGGAAGGACATAGACCTCAGCCAATTTTGTTCATAAAGTGATATATTGTTTATAGAAATATATCTGGAAAACAGTTCTAACAATAGGCATGTTCCACCAATAGGTGCTAGTACATAAAGTCTTTCGAAATTAGGTCTCAATGTTTTCCTGACATATTCTGACATTTTACATTGTACTCAACTTTTATTTTGGGTGCTGAGATGAACTTTTGCTCTATCCTTTTTTGGGTCATCTCTGCATTAGAAGTAAAGATCCTCTTAAAACAAAAATATTTTCATTTGCAACCTGACCTCATTATCATGCCAAACATCTCACAACTCGAAGGACATGCATTAATTATTTCTTTAAGCATGCTTTTTCAGTGTTGCATCAGCAAATCCTTTTTGTTTCTCTTTTTTTTACTTCACTTTATATCTAAATCTTCATGTTGAAGGCATTATCTTAAATTACAAACTACTGAGAATTTTGAGGTGATGATGTCACTCCATGCCATTTAGTACAGCCTGCCACAGCTTCTCGAGATCTCCTTATGTGAATCTGTTAACGCACGCACACACACACTACTGTGATTCATGGAGATAAGCGTAGCTCATCCTAATTTGCAAAAAACACATAAATGAGCCTGAATTTATATGAATAAGTTTAACACTACTATATATAGTTGCAATCACTAGAGACAGGCGATAAGTGTTGTAGTAAAGTGCAAAGCTTATTAAGTAATATAAAAAGTGCAATAATGTTATACATTATTGTGTAGCAGTTCATACTGACTTTAAGGTACAGTTATCACTGGGAGAATCTGGTGGCAGATGCACTTGATTCATGTTAATATTGATGACAAGAGTGCCATTTATAAATGGAAATTCAAGAGAGTAGCACTGAATATGCATGGGGAAGTAGTACTGATTGTAATGTGAAAGACAAATGTTTACCATACTTTTTCTAGCATTTATAGATTATGCTACACAGGATATAAGTACATAATTTAAAGTGAGCTAAGTCTGGCGTTCTATATTTTTACCAATGTATTTTGTTGTCAGGATACATACTGCTTTACTGTGGGATTAGTGAGTATCACTCATGAATAAAAATGGCAGTGTAAATACAGAAAAAAATGAAAGAGGAAGGATGCAACTCTTTTAGCAATGGCATACGATGGCAGTGTAAGGACAAGTGCTTGCAATACAATGATGCTCTATTGGTTAATACAGAGCAATTTACATTTGGGTGAAGTTGGGCCTAACAGTATGTGTATATTTATTCATTCATTCATGCAATACAGGAGACAACATGAGGATAGAAGAAGAAGAAGATGAGGATGGAATCGATGGTGGGAGCAAACTGCAAAAAGAGAAGTAGATAAGTAGTTATATGAAAACGTGAGGTTAGAAGAAGGAAGAACCATTTGTCAAGGGGGAAATAGAGTGTCGTGTGAATTTAACTTGGTAGATAAAACGTATGGTGGGAAAGATTGGCAAGAGCCTACATGAATATGGCTGTTGTGTAAATGTGTTTGTACTCGCATCTTTTATTTACTTGTGATGAAAACATACATGCATCCACTGCTGTCTTAATTAGCTGATGAATAGATCAAGCTTTAGTATATTACTTTTGTATGTTAATTTAGGTGGATGAATGATGCAGAGCAGCAGCAGGGATCCAAAGAGAGAAAATACAATATTAACCAGGGGAGAACCGCATCTCCATGGCAGCCCTTTGGACACATGGCAAACTCCTTTATGGAAAACGGGGACCCAAACAAGCTGAGAAAGCAAAGGCCTGGGACCAAGTTGGATATAAATATTGTTGACAGAAGAAACTGTAAATTAACACAGTGCAAGGAAGGGGGCTAATAATATGGTAGGACATGTCAGACCAATGGCAAGACAGAATGAAATTGCCCATAGCACAACTGGACGGGGTCTCAAACACCTATGTCTTTAATATCTGATGAGGAATATCTCCTCTCTATTTTGGGGGGGGGGGGTGACTATGAAACAGTTGAAGATGGTATTGGCATAATCAGAAGTGTTGTGGATTCTGGCTCTTACCTATGTCTGCTGCATCAACAGACATGTCCACTGTAACATACTTACATAGAGAAATGACTGCTCGAAGGAAATACATGTAACACATGATAAATACAATTAAAATACTAGTAACAGCTGAAACATCTTCTTCTGCACATAATAACACTGAATACCTCATTAAACACTAGAAAGTGTTCAGCTAATTCTTTACAGCATCAGCAGCAGGATATCCAAGAACATGTAATAACTCTGTAGTAAGTGACACTGGGTCACAAAGTCAAGTAAATGGTGACATTACATTACAGCTTGTAGAAACAGAAAACCAATGCACCTCTTGCCAGGTGTCTACAGACCCAAAGGAACACCTCCTGGATTATGGCAGAAATGCAGAGGTAATAGCATTCACCAAAGCACCTTTACAAAGGGGTAAAAGGTGCAGGCATATGTCACAGCTGCCTCAGGAAGCATGTAAAGCATTGGCTACGTAGCAAAAAATGTGCCACAACATTGTTAAGGTTCAATGCACTGCCACAATGAGTCAGAAATAGTCAGTCTTCCAGGGAGTACATGAGGATTTCCAACCCTACACTGAGAAGATAGAGAGTAGAGATAATGCCATGATCACTTTGATCCATAGTGTGTGGCACACAAAGCATCCATGTCCACCTTCATCTGTCCACTAATGGACTTACCAGTCTCAAATAGGAGTCAGCATATATAAGCCTACCTGGAAGCTTCTCTTGGGACATAGTTGTCCTCCCTGAAACAGCAGCACCAATATCAATCACATGTTGTTATACACTTTCCACTGGATTCATGACAACAGTGGACAGGAGCTCCTTATTTGGTGTCAGTAGTGGATCTGTAGCAGCCCCCCAGTAGCCAGCTGCCCATGGGCCACTGCAGCTGATATCCTCTAGGCTGCTGAAAGCCTGTCAGTGGCTCTATGATGCACTTGATCATATGTCCTGCTGCCCCACCCCCCAACAGCACTGACATTGTTCACTGTGTGTTTCCAAATTTACAATCATCCAGACATATCCCCACATCCTCTTTCAAGCAAAAAAACACCATGTTACCAAAAGGCTTGGATGATCCCGTCATTATCTGAGTCACTGAAGGGGGTTTGCTGGGATTGGGATGGCTGGGTGTCATAGTCCTAGGTGAGACAAAACACAGAAGAAAGATACTGTACATAAATATGTCATAAATAAAATTCTGCTTAGATATAATACATAGTATTAGTTTTTCAACATTACCCACTGGGAAACAAAAAAAAACAAAAAACTTCCAGTTATTCAAATATAAAAATGGTTTATGTGGTTGTAACATATCACAGTCACATACAAACCAAGGTTTGATCCAAAACAATGACTAGCAATAGCAAAGCAAACCTCTGTAAAAATGTTTTGGTTGTGGCAACACAGAAATAGAACTTTGCTCCCCCACCCCCAAAACAACAGGCAAATGACATTTTGCATCAAGCAAGGAACAGCACATCAGTCAATTATTATAAGTGCTTTTGAACAAACTGTCCCAAAAACACATGTACATATTTATCACAGAACAGTCATTTTTATGTGATTGCCAGTCATCTCTACCTGTGCCCAGCACTCCCCTAGAGGTGTCTATTGGCCATCCTAAAAGGTTAAGACCCCTGTGTCATTGACAATATAGGACATTTACATTTTGCTGAAATACCAGAGAAAAGTGTAAAGAGAAACAGTTGTGAATGCAACACTTGTAATGAATCTTAATAAGGCTATGTATCTAAAAAGTAAAATGCCCTGACAAAATTCCTATGCCATCAGTGCACCATTTAAGAAGTGCAAGTGCATACATATAAGTTGTATTTGCTAATGCATATACATTTATTATATATATATATGTGTGTGTGTATTTATATTTCCCAAGTGACATGTGAGCAAATCCAGTATATACTGTAACTGAAAAATGTAAACATACTTATCAAGATCAGTAATCTTCTGTGCAGATAAATCCAAAGTAATAGCAATTTTCTTCTGTGTTATCCACATACACAACTCTCATCACCTTCGGGTTCTCTAGCTATACAGTTACCTTTTTATAGTGTAGATTCAGGCCTGTGAGCACAATGAAGATGCAAATGAGGTGTAAACTGATTAGAATTACTGAATCCTAAAGTCCTGGCTCCAGTAGCATATGTAAATATAGTGCAGGCACTCCCTCATTGTTTGTTACTAACAGATTGCAAAATGATTACTGCTAAGGAGAAGGAAACGACAACAGCAATTCAGACTCCCTTACCTCCAGTGGGTGTTTCAGCCATGTTACACCTACAAAATGCAGAAGTAATTGTATCAATGTTTTAAATGTAAGTAAGCAGCACACATTTCTCAGTTTCTGTTCAGTAATATCGATACTCCCATGCATTTGTTTAAAACTGTATATTATTTCCCTTTAATATTCTCATACTTTTAAGAACAATGATCAAAATGTCTTACAGACTGCATGTCTCAGATTACTGCTGAGATATGAGAAGAATGAACACCATACAAACATAAGAGAGCTGCATTTCTGCAAACAATATTCATGAGTGTTTTTGTGATCACTCATTGTACTACATCTGAAATTAATACGTGTCATATATATTGTTAATAATGTGGATGATTTTGGACTTGCTTATATGCACAAATATTTGCATTACTTCTGCAAAGCTGTCTCTGTGGCAAAGAGGGATAAAACATCCTTATTGCCTTTTGTAGGTTCATTGGTGTGAGAATTCTAATCCAGACATATATACAAATCTTTCATGTGTACTAACATTTATTTTATAATGTTGTTTGATATATATATATATATGTGTGTGTTTAAATTCCAGTAGTTGCAAGGTGCATGATTTAATACAAACATGGGAAATGGATAAATACAATAAATGTTATGTAATTTACTTCTATGATAACCAATACATAAACTATACCAAAAAAATCATGTGTGTATTGCACATCTGATGTACATGGTGCTCAACACAGTATATGTTATCTGTAAATCATGGTTCAAGTCCCAAATTTGTCTTTTAAGGATGAAACGTAAGAAACTGCTCACAAGGATAAAACAAGTTTAATTTTGCTTCTCACATTTATGCATCACTGACCACCATGCAAACATGCACTAATGGCCCACATAAGAAGCAGACAGAAGATCTGCAGACAAGGTGCAGACATTCTTAGTTTAAAAAAGGATACACTTTTTCATCTTTTGCTTTCTATCATGCAAACCCACTAAGCGGCATTGCGCAATGGTTTACAACTTTCCACAACACCTTCAGGTCCAAAACACCTGCAGACAACAGACAATTTCAAAATGGATACATTCTAACAGGTATGTAGGGCACTGTGCAAATACAATAAGTGGCATTATACAGCAGTTAACAGCCAGAAGTTAATAATGATTATGAAAATATCCAAATATTTTTTAACTATTCCTGTAGTAGCAGGTTAAGTGTAGGATTGCAGTATAGATGGTCCTGGGCTCTTGTTTGTGTCTTTTGGCTTTTCCCGGTTAGGGGTCGCCACAGCGGAACTCTGGTCCGCTAATGATTGGTAGTGGATTTTTACGTACCGGGTTACCAGCCCTGATGCACAACCTTCAATGAAGACACGTCCCTTTCAAGTATGCCTCCGCACAAAGATGCTCTAGCTGGTCCTGGGCTCTAATACAGCATATTCCAAATAGTTTTACTGTTGTTTCATTTTACTTTATATTAAAATTCAAATGAAAAAAAATGATTACACACTCCAAATTTTACTAAAGGTTGTACACTGAATTTTAACAAACATAAAATATTTAAACATAATTATAAATAACAATAGCTATGTATATCATAACAATTATTTGTGGGATTGAGGGTATACTGACTATTATGTTTCTGTAATTAAAATGGTGTTCTCTGGCCATGGATGGCCTTCAGACTTCAATGATATTCATGAATATATAAACCAGAACCTTGCCAGGTCAGACACATACATGGTTAACCCCTCAGTTTATTATGTGTATTTATATATAATTCATGAGTATGTCTGAGAAGCAACTTGTTCTGTGGCAAAGATGAAAAATCACTGCTGTGGAGGAAAATATTTTCCCACTTATGCATAGGTTTGAATCGCACATTGTTAAAATTAATGTCATCAGTGTGCAAAGCCACACAAAAAAATGTGTCAGGTCATAAAATTTATGCAGCCAGTACAAGTTTGCAAAGTTAAATCACCTAACAGTTACAGTGCAAACAACCCTCAAACTAATGCCAACTGTCAGATTAAACTTCCAGTTTGAAAAACTGCTTTCCTTTCTGTTTAGCACTGTTGCTATCTGCATAGGATCACACTCTCAACCCAGAGATTGCCCATGCAAACCCAGAGACTGCCCATGCTATGGAATAGACTTCCCATACATGCCAAGTGGGGTGCCTCACTGGCCCTCTTTAAAGAGAAATCTTGATGAGTGGATGGGAAATAGAAAATTCACCCCAGGGATCACTCCAGTAGATCTACTGGACAGAGGCACTGGAAACTAAGGCTGTGTGGTATGATGCCAGGGTAATCCTATGGGCTAGGCTTGTAAAGGCTCCAGGGCCATTAGCCTAGTACACACATATGAACCTATGAATGGCATCTTTGTTCGGGTTTGAGCACTACCAGTAAATGCGATAACATGCAATGGCAGGAAATCATTTTAAACTATTTCTGTTTTCCCTGGTCAGACATTTCTGGTGACACAAGGGATGGTGCCCAATTTACAGCCCAATGGTGAGGTGTTGATAAGTCCAGAATCTTCACTGGACTCCTTGTAATGTTCCATAGCCGAAGGATTTTGAAGTGGGACTAAACCAACTCCCAGTACAAGTCTGAAGAATGCAGTAGTCTGGCCATGACTCTCTCCAGTGCTATTGCACTGGAGAACAGTGTATGTATCATTTTAATGACCTGAAAAGGCATGAGTGGGATACATTCAACCAGTGGCTGGATGAGTTCAGGACTGCTGACATCCCACAGTTGTATATGTATACTGATAAAAAGAATTTATAGTAGATAGAAAGCTGCATATAGGCAAAACTGATATATATATATAATGCTCTTCTCTTGTTCTCTTCTCTTTATTCCACAGTCAGCCAAGAGATTATGTTGAATAAAGATGTCCATGCTGAGCATCAAGAGAGACTGTGGGAAGCAAGGGGTATGTAGCAAGACAACATAACTATTATTTTAGCTACAGTGTTGCTTTTTTATACTGTTGTAGCAAGTAAGCATGCATATCTTAACTGCAAAAGCAAGCACGCATGCTTCAGTCTGTAGCACAAGCCAACTGTAGGAGTCAAGTCTAATACTGTAGTCAGACATTGTAGGTTCAAATACTACAAGTAACAAATATTTAGTAAAATCCTTTAAAAATATTACATAAAGGTAGAACACGTATTTACACTGTAGTCATTTGTTACCTGCACCCACGCACTTGAAACTTGGTCTCTCAGTACTTGTTCACAAATATAGCAACTGCACTACAGAAATAAATAAAATGCTTTCTTTTATACCATGGACATCTTTGTACTGACAATACACATTCGGCTTTTCCACTACTTGTAATGTGGATAACTGTTTGCATATAGTTTGCAAAGCTGTCTTTTTAAGGTGTACCTGCACATTGGAAACACAACAGCAAATGCTACACTTTGCACACTCATCAATCTGGTAGCATGCAGATCTTTAATATCTTGAAAGTTGTACATGGCTAGCTATTCATTTCATTCAGGCCTCTCAACATCTTCTCTCAAACATCCACTGATGATATTATCCAGTATAAAATGTCCTATAGCTTTATAAAAGTCAGACTTGTGTCATGGCACTTGCATTAAGTACTCAATTCTCTAGTCTGTGTACTTAGTTATGTAGGGGTTCTAATCTTACTCCAGTAAACTGGTGTGTGAGTGTCTGTCTAGTCAGAAGCTCATAGCTGTGTATCCTGTAGTCATTACTACAATCCCATGGGGTGCTAATATTTTGACAGTTGTACATGCCTACACAGCCATTTAATTCAGGTCTCCCAACATCTTCTCTCAAACATCTAATGATAATGTTATCCACTATAAATTATCCTGCAGCCTTGTAAAAGTCAGACATGTGTGTGGTGCTTGTGTTAAGTACTGAGTTCTCAAGTCTGTGTACTTAGATGGGTAAGGGTTCCTTTCTCACTGTGGTCAACTAGTGTGTGTGGGTGTGTGTGTGTTTGTTCACTTGGTTAACATTAGAGAGAGCATTTTACAATAGCTTGTGGGATACTGTTATTACCATCTTCCTCTCACCAGACTCTGCTATCATTAGCTATATTCTCCAACACTATAAAAGCCAGAATTGTGCTGTGGTGTTTGTGTTAAGTACTGTACTCTGTAAATAGGTAGTTTTAGAATGATATGTTAGTCCACAGCTATGTTCTACACTCCTGCAGACATCTTGTTATAGCATACATTGATTATGTCATCCAGTATAACATGCACTCTGACAGTATTCATGACAAACCTGTGCTGTGGCAGTAACATTAACTACTGTGTTTGCAATCTACATTAACTACACAAATAGGTGTTCTAATCTGACAACAAACTACTTGCATGTCTATACATACAGCTATCAATTTTGAGACAATTGTACACAGGGATGTGACTTCACATCCATGCCCTACACTGCTCACAACATGTTCTCCCCAGCATACAACAATGCTATCATACTCCATAAAGTGCAAAGGGACAGTGTTACAGTCAGACATATCTGGTGTTGCTACAATGACACTGTGTGGCATTCATATTCTATGTCTACACAGCTGTAATATTAATATCTGGCCCAGTGTACTGCTGTCTGTCTGGTACATTATGGTCATTGCATAATCTTTTGAGTAGCTGTTCATTTATCTACCACTTAGGGTACTTTTCATGCATCCTCTTTTGTCCTATGGCCTCATGACATCCTTCCTGCAGAGGAGTGGAGGATGTCCTCATGTCAAATATGCATACACAATTCATGAAGCAGAGCCATTCCATGAGCATATGCAAGACATCCTCAGACCACTACATGTGTGACTGCTAAATCTGTCATGGTGTGGTTCACATGTCCCATAGGGATAGGTGCAGGATGTAATGCAATCCAACAAATATACACATACTCACAATAGTCTTACTATGTTCCATAATATACATATAGGCATTTTTATTTTCATGTTATAATACTGACTTGGGTTTCATGTGATGTTGACCATCAGCCTAATACAGTCCTATGACCCTATGATCCATTGACATGTCAATGTCTGCAATATGAGCTAATGTATTGAGGGCCAGTGCTACCCTTGCATTACATGCTCCTTCCATAACAGCTGTAGTAATGTGCTTTTTGAGAATTGTTGACATATGTTCATAGGTTCATAGGAGGTTACTAAGCTAGCGGCCCTAAAGCCCTTACAAGCCAAGCCATGCTCACCCCAAATAGCCCCAACTGCCCTTATGATGTGCACGTAATTTGCAGAATGAGTCCATGGTCAACAGCAACTACACCCTCCATGAGGGACATGGGTACCACCACTGGGGTGAATTTGCAGTCTCCCTTCCATTTGTCTAGGTTGCACTTAAACAGGGTCAGTTAGGAGGTCTGCTTCACATGATTGGGAAGTTTATTCCAGAGGAGTGGCATATATCTGGGACATGTATCTGTCTCTCAAGCATGTTCTGTTAATGTCACAGGCTAGGTTAAGATTCCTAGAGCAAGTGACTCTTGTGCCATTAGATTTGCAGATGTGCAGCATGTCATGGCATGGTTTGGAGGCACTGTATTTTCTTGGTGAGAAACCCCTGTGGTCTCTCCAGCTCCTGCAAGTGTCTGCTGAGTTGCATGCAAAAGGGAGCATTGTACTCAATTAGTGGGCTGATGAGGGTCGAGTACAGTGGTGTTATAACATCCTCAGGCCTGGATGGGATGCCCTTACTTATGAGGTGCACAATGTAAAAGACTTTCCTTACCACTGTGGAAACCTGGTGGTCAAAGTTCAGATTGCTATCTACATGTGTTCTTAGATCTCGGACCACTGGGTTTGAGCTTGGGGGTGAAGTTGTCAATACTGTAATTAGTGGAGAATTCCACTTTAGCAAATGCAATAAGAGTGGCACTTGTTTTTGCATTTAGTTTTAGACCATGGCTTTGGTGCCAATCATTTGTCAGTATTAACCCCTCCTGCAATATGTTAACAATAACATCAATGGGGGACTCAATGATACACCCAGCTTGCAATCATAAGCAAACTTGGTAAGCCAAAGGCTGTCTACTTTAGCCAGGACTTCCAAGAAATAGATTGCAAACAGTAAAGGGCCCAGCACAGATATTTGTGGTACACCACTGGTGATAGCTTTACTGGTAGAGGTTGAGTTACCAACTTTGACAGTATATGTTCTGTCAGTGAGCCAATTGGCTACCCATCTAGTGATGTAAGGATTAATCCCCATCTTGAAGAGTTTCTCAATGATACCTGAGTTGGGGATTGTGTCAAATGCCTTGGCCAAGTCAGGCTAGGCAGTATGCACCGTCTTACCTTCATCCAGGGCTTTGGTGACCTTCAAGTAATCTACTGGGATTAATAAGCATGCTGTACCCTTAAGGAAGCCAAACTGGGTTGTGTCTAGAGTTTGAAGGCCACCTATGTCCTTGTTGATAAGGTCCATGTCCTTGCAGATGAGACAGTTTAGACTTTTGGGTCTAGAGTTCCCAGGGTAAGTTGATACCCCCCCTTTGTGCAAGGGGATTACTGTTGTTATTTTCCTCTCCACTGGAACAAAGCCAGTTCTCAAGCTATGGTTAAAGAGGATGCTAAGTGGGCCCACTAGGTCCTGTTTTATATTGCTTAGTAAACAACCTGGGATGTTATCTGGTACCACTGAAGCCCTGTTTTTAACCTTTGTGAGAGCAGACATGACCTGATCTCGAAAGATATTAGGCAGAGGACTGGTTTCAAGTATGCTTTGGGGCATAGCTGGTGGGGTCAGGGGGGCTGAAGTTTGCACCAAATCTGTCAGCTAGCAGATTGGCAATTTCCTCTGGTGCAGCTTTATATTTTGACTATTAACATTAAACAGCAGAGCCTTGAGTTTACCTGCAGTGGATTTTGCTATGTCGGAACCTTTGTTGCTTTGGCATTGCCTCAAAAGGCACTATGGGGGAGACAAGCACCTTTGCCAGTATCTGACAGCCTAGAGGACATAAGAGCAGACCATCTTTGGCAAAGCAGCATGGCCTGTCGACCATGTCATCCCAGGCTGAGAGATACTAGATCCCACTGGAATGACACCAGAAGCTAAGCCAATTATTGAAGTCAATCATTTTTTTGTTTATATTGTGGCATCATCCTGGGTGGAGGTAGAATGCTGCTTGGGGCTAGGGTCATATCTGCCAGGGACAAAAATCTGAGAGTTTAATCATGTGTTGCTTTATATAGTCCAGAGGGGTATGTCTCAAGTAATTCACCCCAACATGAATTATGACAGTCATAATTGCACATGTTGAGTGATGTGGTATGACACACCTGTATGTATATTGTTGGCATATTAGGACATGTGTTGTAGTGAAGCAGATCAACTATCAACACAGTTCACATTCCACCATCACAGTGACAAATGCAGTATGGCACAAGTGTGCATGTGTCTATATACCATCATTAAATTCTCTGTGACATACATCAGTAGAAATTCATATTGATTACATGGTCACTTAAGTGTTCTCTCATACACATGTTGTTATGCTGTGATATACCCAACAATGTATCACATGTTTTGATACATTTGGAACCTTGTGGAATTCATTGTATGTGCAATTGCATTGCTTTACCCAAGGCCTAATCAGTGGGTCAGCGGCACCACTGTGTGACTATTGGCATTTGTGTCAGGAAATGTTCTTGCATGAGCCACATACAACTGATCTGTAATGTGTCCTGATATGGCATCAGGCTGCTCAGGCACAGCTTGCCCATGTACAACATATAAGCATATGTTGTGCAATTGATGTGAGTACATAACACTGTTACAGTTGTACAACTGTGTGCATAATACCATTGTGTAGAATGTGATGAATGACCACAGTTGTATTTATAGTTCTTTTCACAAATCATTTATTCCAATACATTGAAATGTTAAATGGAATACAAAACTAAGCACAGATGTGCATGTTGATACCACCAGACATACCCAACCAGAGGAAATAGACAATCCACTAGCTAACAGTTTGTCACACATGTCACCCCTGTCCATCAATCAAAGTATACATGCTAACATTACTCAGTTCCTATGCAAAGGAGGGCAGCACATCTGTGCGATCTGTGTGGATAATAACACAGAGTCAGTGGGCCATGACAACATCACTGATTGCCTATAGCATGACTCAAAATATAGACCTACCAGATACGGTTGGATTCATACTTCAACCTCCAGATGAAATATGTTCTCATAGAAGGATCTACATCAACATGCATCCATCCGACTGGGGGGGAGAGCATTACCTGATGCATGCATGTATAGACATATCCTGACTTTCCTCATCTGTGCGGTAGACCAGCATGTTGTCAACATGTAAATAGACAATGGTAATATCCTAGTTGTCTGTGAAAGATATGTGTGATTTGTTCAGGCAGCATCCATCCCTGCTACATCTGTCAGATGTCCTTAAGAAGGTCAACAAGGGCATGCATGATGACAACAACTTCATCTTGCAGAATTTGACCTGGCCAAGGCATGTGATACAAATCCACACTGAGGTACTACCACAATACTGTCACAATTGGCCATAACCACCTATATCACCAAGTGGGTAGACTACTTGATGACATATGTGACAGATAAATATGTTGAAGTGTGTGAAGTGTCCTATATCTAGAGTCCAGTGATCAGGTCCATACCTCAGGGCTGTGTGCTAGGCCCTTTCCAGTTCATTATTTAAGTAACAGACAACAAGAATGACATACACATCCTTTGTCCAAACAGCTTTGTGGCAAACTGCAGATTGTGGACAATCATTTAATCCAAATATGATATCAGTATCATACAGAGAGTATTAACACATACAAAGGATGGCTGC
The DNA here is from genome assembly GCF_019279795.1 of Protopterus annectens. Lineage (NCBI taxonomy): Eukaryota > Metazoa > Chordata > Ceratodontiformes > Protopteridae > Protopterus > Protopterus annectens. The sequence continues at coordinate 372,427,848 of NC_056727.1, read as the reverse complement.
TACATCCATGGAGAAACAGGAGATGAAAAAAATCATGAGGGGATTTGTTACATTGCAAAAGGAAATGCACAACCTAATGATAATATAGACAATGCATCCCTATGAGCAGACCAAGTGGTATGTGACCTGTGTACTTAGGTGGATGGTATGGGGAATGTCCACCAGCATGTGGCCACATTGGTGAATAATCCCTTGTGTGTAACCCAACTCCTGAGTATGTGCAGGACATCCACATCAAAGATCATTATATTTCCATAGTTCACAGCCTTTATCACACCAATATCTGAGTACAAAAAAGCAATATCTTTCGGCTTTTCCTGGTTAAGGGTCACCACAGCAGATCAGCAGTCTGCAAATTGATTAGCAGTGGTGTTTTTACAGTGTTGAGTTGCCAGCCTGGTGCCCAACCTTCACAGAAGTCACACACATACACACATGCACCTACCTGCATGTCTTTAAAACTCACTCGACCATATGGAGGACATGCAGACTCTGCACAGAAGGCACTCCAGCTGAGAACTGAACCAGAGAACCTCTTGTTGCTGGGAAGCAACAATGTTAACTGCTGCACCACCGTGACTGACACACCAATATCTGAGTACAATGTGCCCTTTTTCATGTACCTCCCTACACGTCTTCCAGGGATGCGTTACTCAATTGTATCACATTTGCCACAATGAGCTCCCACACATCTTATTGGCCATACATAATAATTCTTTTTGTTGCATAAACATTTATGCTTGATGGTGCAAATCCCCCATCAAGGTGTTATATCAGATGCATGTGTGGTACGAGTTCCTGTGATGCACACAGTACATACATAGTTAACTGACAACACTGATGGTATGGGTTACATTCATGTCAGTGTGGCTTGTGACATATATATGCCATGAACACCTGTCAATTAGCCTGGATTGATCAAAATCTCACATACAGGCACAGCAGTGTCCCTCCTAACACCTCCTGTGAGTGTTAAAGTTTCAGGATGGTGTGCTTGATTCCCCTCAGAGATTGCTGACAACTTATAATAGTTGTACAAGTATGTTCATGCAGAACCATCTATGATCACTCACAATCACATATGTTATGTCAGAGACATGGGTTTGCTGGTGGTATTATTCTGGTATTGCCCATGAAAGTATGTGCTTCTGTCTACTGTTGTTCATGAGCCTGTTATTATGTGTCTCACTTGGTTGAGACCTCTGCTGACATTACAGTCATATTCAGGCAAATCATTTGCACAGCTTCACAATATGCACCTAACCCCTATTGTATATACCATCCCTGATAGATGTCCTCTCCACTGTTCAAGTCAGGATGCTTATATCACAAAGTATCTCCTCCACTGATATGTCACCTTGTGTGACAGTCACATAATATACATTCACTGTGCAGTCCATACTGTATCATGTTGATATGTGACTAGTTTGTATGCTGCAACAGTCTTCATTGACATGCCTTCATCTGCTGTATATTACCTTGTGTCATCTGTCCTCATCCCTGTGTTCATTTCTATAGCTGATCTGTGTGCCCCTGTTCAATGCACACACTTCCACTCACTGTTTATTTGTAATGCAATCTATGTACCCTTACTGGTCATTTACACAACATTTGTTCAGTATGCCTGACACAGGTTTCCACAATACATTGCACTGTATACACTTTCATGTAATGTCTTGGAAATATATACATTCCTTTATTAATAACCCTGGTAATCATTATGGCAGTCTACAAAAACATGCAGACCTAGTTTGCCCGTAGGTAAACAGGTTTACACATCTGTTGACATCCGTGTTACTTTACATGGCTTGCTGGCCAGAAAACTCTGCTTGTTGATGTTTAAACACTGTGCTCAGCATGCATATTCAATTAGCACTGCTGCTCACCATGCAAACACGTAAACTCTTTGTAGGCTTTGCGCTAAGCCTACAGGGAGTTTATTGACTCTCCAGGCAAAACTAGTCAATACAAAAAAAAAAAAAAAAAAAAAAACAGCAGCAAAGATATTTGAAGAGAAATACAGGCACAGGAATCCAGATATGGAAAATTTTACAATTAAAAAAAATAGAAATCAAAGAGGGAAGAAGAAAATAGGATTAGTAATAGAGAAGCTAAAGAAATAAAAACTGAAGTTATGGATTACCTGCAAAGTGAAGGATTTAGTATAGGAAATCCAACTCTGGTAACATCACAGCATGATGGAATAATGAGTCCCTAAACTAAAGAGAAATGGAAGCATCTGATCATTTGCCACATGAAGATATTCTGAAGCCTTCAGTAGGAAGCCAGTGCAAAGGTTCATTTGAAGTTGCACAGCAACGGAAGGAAGGTGGCAACTCTGACACAGTTAATGTTGTGGAGTGATAGGCCAGTAAGTCCCCATATGAAGCAGCAGTGGATGATGCATGATGCAGCTGAAGAGAATATGACATATGAAGATGTTCTGGAACTTATTGTAGAATGCCCATAGGAAAAAGAGAATAAAGAATGTGCCCTCGCTTAGGAAGAAAAAGATATAAGGGAAGAGCTACTTGATTTAATAGAAATGGATAGATATATTAAAATCGACAAAAGAAATAGATTACAGAATGGTAAAAAGATCCAAAATGTTAGACGTATGATAAACAAATGAGCACAGTAATCAAGACTATTAACAAAAATTCATGTGATACAATAGAAGTAAATTAGATATATTACTGCATAGATAAATTAATAACTGCGGTGGTGGTGCTGCGGTAGCATTGTTGCCTCACAGTTAGACGTCCGTTCGATTCTCAAGTTAGAGCGTCTTCTGTGTGGCGACATTCGTGAATGGCCGTTCCTTCGTTGAAGGTTGTGCGTTAGGCCCGGCAAGCCAGCATGTAAAAATCTACTGCCAATCATTAGCGGACCGGAGTTCCGCTGTGGCGACCCCTAACCAGGAAAAGCATAAAGACACAACAACCGCGTAGATAAATTAATAACCGATAAAGTCTTACCACAAAAATACATGGGAATAAGGGAAAAGAAGGTAAGAAATCACATGCCATCAGGGAAGGATCAAATAGAGAAAACTATAAAGTGATTCAGAAAAGAAATGTCATTATTAGAAGAGTATGGAAGAGTGAACATATCAACAAAAATATTTTGAAAGATAGACCTGATAAAAGCAGCCCGCAGTACTAGAACACATCAGCACAGGCAGAGAAACTTAAAAGATATGCAGATAAATATAAAGGAAAAATACATAATAAGCAATTCATTGATGGCCCAAAAAAGTTTTATAGAGAATTGAGAAATAAAGCAAAAGGAATAGAAACACCACCAAAAAAAGTAGAAATAGACATATTTTAGAGAAATAGCTATGAAAACCCTGTGGAAGATAATAAAGGACAGAATGGATAGAAGACGTAAAAGAAATAGTGAGAAGTTCAGATGTATAAAAATATTGAATGAGATGAAGTAACAGGCAGAAAAATTGAAACGAAATTAAGAAAAGCTCCTAAATGGAAAAACCCAGGCCCAGATGTAGTACAGGTACCTAACTTCTGGCTAAAAGTACTAAAATCTTTGCACAATGATTTAACCCTGAGTAAGAACTACTTATAAGCACACCCCTAATCTATACCAACCTGATTAACAACAGAAAAAATGATATTACTCCTTAAGAGTGAACCTGCAGGGTATCCTAAAAACTATAGACTATTAACTTGCCTTCTAATAATATATAAACTATACACTGGGACTGATGCTGACAGAGGTTATAGTCATTTAGAAGAAAACTCAATCATGGCAATAGAACAAAAGGGTAACTAAAGAAAGTCATATGGAGCAAAGGATCACTTGTTGTTAAACAAAGTCATAATGGAGAATTGAGAAAAGGGAAAGAATCTAAGCATGGCATGGAGGGATTACAAAAAAGCATTTGAGAGCATCCCACATTTGTGGATAAAGAAGCACTTACTGATGTATGAGATACATCCTACATTGATCAATTACATTACAGTGACCATGAAATACTGGCAAACCACTTTGCAGCTAAGTCCAGATAAAGGTCTAATTATTATCCAAGGGATTAAAATTCATAGGGGGGATATTTCATGATGACTTTTTGTCACCGCTTCTCTTTTGTCCTGCCCTTAACCTATTATGCTATCTACTTAACAGATTAGGTCACGGTTACATTTGGGCTCCAGAAAACAATGAAGTGTAAAGATTTATCGTCTTCGTTTTATGGATGATTTAAAACTGTTTAGTTCATCAGATTAGGAGCTGGAAGCACAGCTGGAAGTGGTCAAAACTTTCTCAAAAGATATAAGGATATCATTTGGTCTTGATAAATTTATGAAAGCAAATTTTAAAGCCGGAAAGCTGCAGCTTTTGCTCTTCCTTTTATAACTTACAGTTTTGGGGTGATTGACTGGTCCCAAAAGGTATTGGATCAGTTGGACAGAAAAACAAGAAAAATGCTTTATGAGTATCAAATATTATATAAAAATTAGTGTGTACCAAGATTACATATTACTCCTTCTGAAGAAGGTATGAGCCTTCTCGAAAGTGATTACATGTATAGATCTACAATCGTAGAACTACATACATATCTGTTGATCTCACCAGATCCAAACATAGTGAAAGTTCTGACATATGAAGAGAACAAATCTAAGAAGACTGCCCTGCTTAGTTTAGCAGAAGCATATTGGTGCCAGGTGGGAATTGAAAGCAAACCAGAAGTAGACAAAAAATAGGCAGCAACTGAATGTGCCAAAAACAAAAGAACAAATACAAGGAGAAGGATCAGATAAGAAGGCAAGAAATGTGGAAAAGGCATAAATATAGTTGAAAGTACAGAAAGCTCCTGGAACAACCTCATGTCGATCTGGATCTGATGTAGGAATAGTTAAGTAGAGGTGAATTTAAACAAAAAAATGAAAGGTTAATATTAGTAGCCGAAGATAGTGGACTATGTACACATTAGATTAAAAGGTCCATTATACATGTGGGTAAAACAGAACTGGAAACAGTCATACATCTTGTTGTTGGATTTGATAAAGTAAGTGCAGTGTGCTGTCTTACCCAATGTTGACAACTCCTCCAAAAAAAGGAAGCCAATCTGCTGGGCCCCTGCCATAAAAAAACTCTACCACAGAAGGACAAAACTGATGCAGAATAAGGTGAAGTCTCAAGACTGGAAAAACTCCCTTATCAGCCTCAACAAAAAGTTGAGATCCCACATCAAATCATCTAAAGCTAGCTATGAAAACAGAATTGCAGCAGATAGTAAAGACAACCGCAAGACCTTCTATAGTTATGTAAAGAATCTCCATAGCAACACCCAGATTTGCTCTGAGCTACTGCACAATGGTACCTCCTATACCGAGCCAACAGATATTGCCAATATACTAGCCGACAGATTCAGTGCCAACTTTACCCCTCTCCCCCCCAAAGGACCAATCACAATACCAGTAGATTGCCAGGCACCAAGTATTACTGCTGCACAGGTTAAAAAAGCACTGTCCAAGGCCAAGAATACAGCTTCCATGGGACCTGACAGTATCCCTGGTTGTGTTCTACATGAACTACAGAGTGAACTGGTACCTCACCTGTGTGCCCTGTTCAATCACAGCCTCACCTCAGGCTTTGTCCCTACTGAATAGTGCACTGTTACAGTCATCCATCTCCACAAAGGAGGAGCGACTACAGACCCTGGGAACTATCGTCCCATTAGCCTGATGAGTCTGATATGCAAAGCTATAGAATGCATCATCATGGACCTAATAAACAAGGATATAAGGAATCTCCAAAATCTGGATCCCACACAGTTTGGTTTTGTGAAGGGTAGATCATGCCTGCTCAACTTGGTCGACTTCTTTGAGTCAGCCACCAGAGCTGTGGATGAAGGCAATGTGGTCCATGCAGTCTACCTTGATCTGGCCAAGGAGTTTGAGACCATTCCCCATTCAGGAATCATAGAAAAACTCACTAAGCTTGGCATCAACCCCTATATTACTAGGTGGGTTGCAAACTGGCTCACAGATAGAACCCACAGTGTGAAAGTTGCGGACTCTAAGTCAGACTGCCGACAAGTCACAAGTGGAGTCCCACAGGGTTCGGTCCTGGATCCTCTCCTGTTTGGTATCTACTTCTCTGAAGTCCAGGCCAACACAAAGGGTCTCTGGCTGACAAAGTTTGCAGATGATTGCAAGTTGGGAGCTATTATTAACTCCCCAAGTGATGTTGACATCCTACAGAAAGACCTCACTGAGACCAACAACTGGTGTCAGAACCATGGCCTTAAGCTGAATGCCAAAAAATGTGTTGTCATCCCCTTTGGGAAAAACCTAGTTCCCATGAATTACCATATTGATGGTAGTCCACTGAACACAGAAGGTGTTATAAGAGATCTGGGAACACAGGTTGACAGCAGCCTCTCTTTTGACCACCATATTGCCGCTGTGATCAGAAAGTCCTTCTATGTGGCACATCTCATTGCTAAGGGTTTTGGATCCAGGAAGAAGAGGTCATGGTCTCCCTCTACTCTTCCCTCATTAGGCCATTCATATAGTACAATGCCCCATTTGGCATGTACCTCACTAGACACCTGCAACAACTGGAGAGGCCACAAAAGTACTTCACAAAGAGGATCCTAGGCCTTAAACACTTGTCCTATATGGACAGACTCAAAAAACTCCAACTATTCTCTGTCTTATATCGCCTACTTAGAGACAATCTCTGCTTGACATACAAAGCCATGTCTGATCCAGCTCTCTTAGAAATGCTACATCTAAAGAAATCCCAGTCTGTCCACACCACATGCTCCAGAGACCTCAACCTCATTACCACAATCAACAGAATGTGCTGGAGGGACAGGTTCATAACTCAGAGACTGCCCTTGCTATGGAATAGACTTCCCATACATGTCAAACAGAGTACCTCACTGGCCCTCTTCAAGAGAAACCTTGATGAGTGGATGGGAAATAGAAATAGAAAATTCACCCCGGGGATCACTCCAGTGATTCTACTTGACAGAAGTACCAGGAACTAAGGTCGGGTGGCATGATGTCAGGGTAATCCTATGGGCTTGGTTTGTAAAGGCTCCAGGGCCATTAGCCTAGTACACACCTATGAACCTATAATGTGGCAAGAGTGTTGCACTGGGGATTATGCAAGCATTACAATACTGATGTAGATGAGACATTAGAAACATAAGCCACAAAGCAATATAGAGAATGATGAAGTTTATATCACATGGAATTACCCTTACCAACATTTCAAAACACAGATGCAAGAAAACTAGATATAGTACTCTATGAAAAAAGAAAAAAGTAGCATTGCTCACTGAAATTGCTACACCAAGTGATTACATTGTCTTATATACAGAGACAGAGTCATAATATACCAATATTTGCAAGCAGAAACAAGGGAAATGTGGAAGAAGGACATCCAGACAATTCCAATATTAGGAGCGATGGATCTTATAAAAAATAATTTGCAGTCTTCTTTAAGTATGCTACCTATACGTGTAACTCCATATGAATTGCTAAAGGAGTCATTTCTGGCACATTGTGGGTACTTTGAAGAGCACTTTTGGCTAACATCAAATACTGAAATAATACTAATTTCATGAACTTTAGCCATACTTTGATTTAGGAATGGGGTCTATTCCCATCATGGTATAATAACCCCAAAAGACTTGGAGAAATTAAGCAGAGATGTTTTAGCATGATTTGCTCTAATGCTAATTAACTATATATTAGGGCTGGCATAGTGCCAGAATGCTAGCTGAGTGGCTGCATGGTAAATTCATGCAGCTGCAGTTATGTCAGAAATTGTGCGCCTAAAGTGGTTGTGTGGCGAAATTACCAACATGAGTGGTGCAATAAGGTGGTTGTCTGACACAATCAATATTCACTCATAATAGCACCACAAGCACTGTATGCAGGCCACAGAAAGCCAGCACATTAAAGTGTCAACACAGTTTATATAAATCAGGAGAAGATGGAAGACATAAGAATGCCAGAAATGGAACAAGGGCAAGCAGAGGAACACAGACAAGAATTACCTGAATTGAAAATGAGAGTGGGGAAGAAGGGCATTTTTTTCTGGGGCAGGTACACATTTTCCATGTCTTAAAGGCAATGGCATAGGTTATTATGGCAAGGAACATGTGTGGTAAGAAAGGAGAGGGTAAAGAAAGTAGCAGGGTCAGAAAAACAAATGTAAAATATCAACAAAGGAAGAATGTACACAAAAGGGGAGGCAACAGTGGGGGGATGCAGACAGGCAGAGAGTGCGCAAGTGATGATGGGGAATAATGGTCTATAAACAGGGTATGGGGAGTGAGAGTTGAGGAAAAACACCATGATGGGGGAAAGAACAAGGTATGGGCTTCCTGTTTGACCGACCCAAAGGGAACCCACCTGTCAGCCATCTTTGTGGCTGACATCACAAGAAGGTCTTGCCTCCAAAAATCTCATGGATGGGCTGGCCATGCAGTTCCAACAGCTGCACAAGGAGATACTTCAGGCTCCCAGTATGGATGATCGGCTGATGGATCACCTCAGTCACAACCAGTTACTACACCTGATGTTGGGTGCTCCAGGGAGACCCCTCTGCACCACTTTCTGAAGAAGAACCTCCTCCATCTCCTAAGATGTGACTAAAGAGACTACCAGTAAGCCATCAATGTCAGTTTCCACAGGGAAACTTTCAGTCTTCCGAAGACAGACAGACATGATGACTGCCGGTCATCAGCTGGTGCAGACATAGGTGGCCATTGCCACTCCATTTACCACATGACAGCTGACACTGTAGAAAGAAGGAAGAAAAAGAGAGACAGAAAAACCAAAACATATTAGTTCACATTTGTATGACTGCCTGATTTCATGTTTAAATAATAAGCATCAAAGTAATGCACTTACCATACCATCTAGAGAGCTACTTATTTCTCCTTAGACAGGCCTCTTCATTTAAGACAATCTCCTCCTCTGCTAAAAAACATAAAAAAAAGTAATGATGCAATTGCCTCTTCTTACACTAGACAAAGACAGCAATAGTCAGAAAATATAGTGCAAAACCATATGCACAATGCTTACTATACATTTCTGTCTGACTCACCCTAATGTTTTCCAACCACTCCTAGAGCATGTTGGAGTGGTGCCTCTTCAGGTCACTGTACTTACACTGGCACTGCTCACTGGAGCAGGTGATGTCAATGTCATCACTCACTGTCATGAAATGTGGGGCCAGGCATCAGTCTTATACATGGGGCCATCATATTGTCCCAGCAGGTTCTCCCTTTAATCCTTGTGCAACAGACAGAAAAAGATGTGTGTCTGTGCTGCACCAGATGGATGCCATGCTGGAACCAGCATCAGGACAGGCCATATTCAATCAACAGGTCAGAGCAAGGATTAAAATGGTAGCCCTATGCACAAAGCCACTGTTATGCACATTAGATAATGTGCATCATTGGGTAGCAGGAGTGTGCAATTGGAGGTATCACTAGGGCAGACAGCCACGGTATTTGCATCACAGTGTCAGTACCTTAGCATATTTTACATGTGACATCCTTCCATGAACAAGCAGGGATGAGGAGGATTGTGCTGACTATGCTGATAATACATCATATTACAACAGCTTTTCAGAGATGATCACACTAAACCACCTTGTTAGCATAATCACTGTGCTATGAAACCTGTTTTAGCCTCATTAAAGGCATGTTCACCATGTTTCAGGAGACTGCATTGTCTCAAGCAATTTAGGAGTATGAATTCAGTAGATAACAGTTTGTACTATCACAAAACTATACTGACATCAGACTAAACAACTGATAATGGACCTCAGGATTTTAGGGTACGTACATATAAGCAATATGAACATATACTAAACAGTGGAATGTTTAGGGTAACATAGAACAAGAGTATAAATAAGCTACTATCCTGTTCTGGTGGGTGGGGAGCTCACTGTGATAGAAAACAAGGGTAGGAAATGGTACTGTCCTGCTTTGGTGAGAGTGTGGGAGTGGATTAACATCTTTACAAGGAGTACAGCAAAAGGTCATGATATGTACTGGCCAGCCAATGAGGGAACCACATTGTTCACTTTGACTGCCAGATATAATACAAGAAAATTAAGATCACTTGTACATACTTCACCCCATGTGCTGTCTGCCCAATGCTGTAAGATGACAGACAGTGGTACCATGTCCATTGCTGTTATCAGTATGCACAGGGTGTGAACAGTGACAGCACAATAGCAAGAATAATGTTGAAACAGGTATCTGGCAAGGGCAGTCATGCATACACAGAAACAGTGAGTCGTGTGCAACCTACAGATGGGCACGTCTTTTTATGGGGCCTAGAGAATGACAGTGACTGAAAAACTTCACTGCCCTGGAGACAGAGATTTTTGCAAAGCTTTATGCAAACCTGTTATGGATATCCTTGGCAAGGGTAAAGCAGAAACAGTTTTTGGAAAAAAGTATGGCAGGGTGTGGTCAGAACATCAGTGTCGTGGGAAGCCATAACTTTAGTAGTCTTTGTGGCAGACAAATGTCATCCCTTTTCTCAAAGATGGGGCATCAACAGACCTGAGTGTGACCCATATGTCTGACCAACCTCATATGTAAGGCTATGGAAAGGATCTTTATGGAATTAATAAGTAAGGACACAGATACCTTACAACCTCTCAACACAAGCCAGTTCAGATTTGTTAAGGACAATACCTGCCTACCTAACCTTGTTGACTTTGAGAAGGTTACTAAAGCAATAAATGTTGACAAATCAGCACACACTGCATATCAAACCTCACAAAGGCATTCAACACCATCCCACACTCAGGTATCATAGGTAAACTATAAAAGATAAATAGTAATCCCTATGTAACTGATTGCATTGCAAACTGACTCACAGATAGAACCCAGGAAATTAGGGTGGGCTGCACTTCCTCCCCCAAATGACCTGCCACTAGCAGTGTATCCTAGGGTTCAGTCCTTGGGACATTCTTCTTTGGCATTTACTTCACTGCAGTCAAAGCTACTGTTAAGGGTTTATGGCTGACCAAGTTTGCAGATGACTGCAAACTTGGTGACATCATGCCCTCCCCAGAAGACACCAAGATCCTCCATGATGGCTTTTCCCAAACTAATAGCTGGTTTCAAAACCAAGCACTAAACCTGAATGCCAAGATATGAATAATAGAATCAGTCATCAAGAAAGAAGTCCTTTTTTGCTATTACATTGAAAACACCCATGAAAACTGATCCAGTAGATAGAGACCTGGGAGCCTATGTAGTCCAAGAACTGTCTGTCGATCACTACGTTACCACTATTGTAAGAAAGTGCTTTTTCATTGCATAACCTATTACGAATGGTATGGCATCCAGGTCCAGGGATGTTATCATTCTACTATATTCTGTACTTATCAGGCCAGTCATTGAGCATAATGCTAACTTGGGTATCTACTTGTCTAAACATTTGACACAACTCAAATATCCACAATGCTTTCTTACTAACAAAATCAAGGGTCTAAATCATAACAAACTATGTAGACCATTTCAAACCATTACCCTATTCTCAGACCCTCGTACAGAGCCACAAAAGGCCCTATGCTGACAGACCTACTGCACTTTTGCAAGTCCAAGGGGGGGGGGGCAAACACCTGCTCAAGAGATCTAAATCTCTTTTGCATCATAAATAGAAGATGTTGGAGGGATATATATGTATCACAGAGAATATAACTTCTTTGGAATTGCCCTCCTCTCGACATAACGCAAAGTACTTCTCTCACCCTATTCAAACTTAATCTGGTCAAATGGATGGGTGACTGCAAATTCATGCCTGGTTTAGCATGCTTGTCCCTCATGGATGGGGCAATATGTAAATGTTCTACTCATCTGTGGGTTATTCATACTTAAAATATATGGCTAGACTTCTAAAGATTCTCATGGATCAATAGCCCAGTAAGTACCAATGAATGTAAGGAGTACATATACATTGTAGAGTCACCAATATAATACTGCATTGCAAGAGCAAGACAGAATATATTGCCAGGGACAGGTCAACTGCAGGAGGTGGATCACCAATAAAGAGACATGTCAGAGATATAGAAGTTCCCAGTAACTATCTCTGGAGTTGGTGAGAGAAACCTCATTCCTAGTGATGGCTTTGATGTATGAATTGGGCTTGTAAAAACTACCAGAGTGCCTGTAGGGAATGCAGCAGGTCAGTCCTCCCATGTTCCATTACTGTTATTCAGCAGAATATATATTTATACTTGTTCTCTAAGAATGTGAGGGCTGCAACCATGACAACCTGCACCACAAGGCATGTGTATGACTGCATGCTATGCAAATAATAAGCATGTAGCAGTATTGCTGAGGGAGCAAAGCATATCAGTAATTGCCACAGATGTGGTATCTTTGTGCATTCTCGGGCTCTAGTAGTAAAGGTTCTGCAACAACAGTTTGGCACATGACTAATGCAGTAGGATATATTTAGCTGCTGTTAATGGCACCATGCACTGCTAGCAACAATAACAGTGGAAGGTATACACACATACCCAACATTTGAGATGATGGTGGTGGGGCAGGCTGAAGTTTTTGCATCATCTGTTTTTAGCACTGGATGTCTTGGCTATGTCAACCCCACCGAAGCCACACTGTAATCACTGCCATGGATGGCATCTGTGAGCCATACTGCCTCTGATATGTGTGTATCCAATGTATAGGAGAGGCATGTATATGTGGTTCTTACTGCAGTGATTACAGGTAATTTCCTGACATGGATGCCACACTTACCATAAATCGGCAGACATATAAGCAATTGCTGTGCACACCATGGCAGAGATGGTGAGTGGGCTGCATGGTCTTTGTTAGGATGTGCAACTACTGCAGGGGCTGGGGACAACCTGCACTACATGTAGAGTGACATAGCATATAGGGACTCGGAGTCAACACACTTACTGAGGGCAACAGTAGCCTAATTTGCATCTATTTGTACATCCTTGAGAATTCTAGCAATGTCCATCGTGACCATGCAGGGTTCTGGATGTGTGGTATACACTCATAGACTGGCCTTACATAGATGGCATTCTTCTAGAGACTGCATCATTGTGTCACCCTGGAAATTACTGCCTCCACCACTATGTATCAGCACTCTTACAGCTGTGGCTGATACCCCTCTAGCTTCACTTCAGGGATACCCACTAGGTAAGCTGCACTGGGTTCTTCAGTTTCACAACATCCTTATCACCTGCTGGCCTACTATGTGCAATGCTTATTTATGGATGTCTTCAGAGTCATGGATGCTGCCCATCTATTGCCTCCCTACATGGGAATCATGGACATGCTTCTAAAGTACTATGCCATTCTTCAGGCGGGATCATGCAGTATACCTGGCCAAGGTTCACAGTTTGGAAGAGCCACCTCAACAATGAGGGATATGACCCCTGACTTCCCCAACCTGCTATGTGCATGCATGACTACCTCATCCACCTCTCATAACCCTTACAGCTATGGTAGCATTGCTGCCAGCTCTCACTGGACCCCACCCTGTCTGGACAAATGATGACTGTGGCCTGCTCTCCCCCAGGTCTGAGCTGGTAAGGAAATATCTGATGCATATTGTGTCCAGTCAGTGCACTACAATGCATAGCCTGTATGTTTTAATGCATGCATCAGTTTTGTTCTGTGTTAATCTTGTCATGACATATAATTGTTGACCAGATACTTCCTTGCCAGGGAAATAACATACTGTGCTCTCCTCTTCCTTCAATGGGATACCTCTGCAGCCAGTTCATCTGACAACTTCTCACCTGAATCCTCCTCTGCTGCTGCTGCAACTGCTTTATCAGGCATTCTTGTGATGTTCCCATACTGTATCCACTTGCATACTACCATGTTGTGTAACATGGTTCAGACGTGCAATGCTCCACTAGATGGATAAAGGCAGCAGAAGTGAGTCTTCATGTCTCCTGAATAATGTTTGGCAATGCTTTTTGTCTGCAACAGTGTAGCTTTGTATGACAACTCCTCGATGATTTGGGGGTTTCAGATGGGGCCCTCAGCTAAGATTCTAGGGCATATCAACTGCAACACATGAAATTGGCTCCCCCTTACAATAGCATATCCCGGACTTTGTGGTTGGTAAGATATGTACCTGCTAACTAGATGACCTTGTAAAATATTGCCCTGTATGACATGCCCATAGAGGATGCGTATATACTTGATGTGAGAATCATGGGAATTGCCTAGATGATGCAGTGACAGATTGCATATAATACCCTGTGCATTACACTCTCCTTGGGAGTTGGTGGAGTGGAGGCCCTTTTGGTTGGTATACAGATGCTACTAGAAGCAGATGGGACTTTGATGGCAAAGTGGGTGCAGTCCATGGCCCCTAAGACCCCAGAGAAATAAGCTATGTTGCAGAATTCCCTGCACCATAGTGACTCTCTTCTCTGCTGTCCATGGAAAGCAAACATGCTCCTTTTAATGCTACAGCATCATATTCAGCAACCGGTGTGGAATTCACAAAGTCAACACCTGCAAAATTACTAATGTATCCATTTTTGGATGCTATAAAATCCCTGTATGTTGCATGTCTACTAACTACTGTATAGTGTTTGTGTCCCCATGCTACCAGTCAGTAATGACCTGTTCATGGAGGTAAAGGCTTGTCACTGACCGATGAACTCATCTGCAATATGAAAGTAGAAGACACTAAACATGACAGTCACTAACTTGGCTAACAACACGTTAGTCTGCCATTGCTGGTGTTATTTACCCTTGTAAGGCAAATGAAGCTCCTGTACAGTGGAAAATCCTGGTGTTCAGAAAAGATGATTGTTATGGCTCTTTGCACTAACTGTACGCATTTCAAAATTACTCCACAGTGCTTGATTTCATCATTTGCTATGCAATGCTTCTCATTAGTATGTCAGTTCTCGTTTGCATGCAATTTTGCAGTCAGAAAACACATATTATGGTTCTGCTACTTTTATCTCTGAATCAGCTTCTCCTTATACATTGCCATTCAACACACTTGTTCAAATAATGCTGCCTGCCAATTGTTTCTAAATATCTCTTTCAATGTATGGAAAAGCAGTTGCTTCAGGAAAGGATTACTTTTATTTTATTCTCTTTAAGAAGAAGTTATTTCTTGGAACAGTGCCAAGTTTAAAGACACTGTCTTTAGACATGGTCTGAGATACAAAAAGCTACTTGATTTTGCACATCTGAGAAACATCATCAGTATTTTGAACAACACTGAAAACAGGACATTGAAGCAGGTATTGAGTTTATATATATAAGCTTAACAGCAAAGGGTCCAGAACTGACCTTAGTGGTACACAGTTGTCAAATAAAAACACGCTGTCAGTAGCTTGGTATCACTTAACACTGTAATTTCAGTTACTAAGATAACTCAGTTAAGTATGATGTCCAAGTGAGGCAAGTCCAAGGCACTTTTGATGATAATGTTGAAGGCTTTGGAAAGGTCTAGGCACAGGGCATGTATGACCTTCCACTTGCTGAGGCCTTCTTGAGTCTAATTGTGGATAAGAAAGAGGATGATATTTTACAGAGTGATCTTTTCAAAACCGTGTTAGGAGTTACTGAATACAGAGCTAGACTTGACATACTGGCAGAGTTGAAGATGAACCACCCACTCCAAGACCCTCACCTAGATGTCAAGTATGTAAGTGGGTCAGCTGAAGAGACACCTTTATGTGGAGGAATCAGGAAAGTAGGGGATAGCTAAGGAGTAGCATTCATCCTTGATAAATATAGGAGGAAAGTAAGTTCCTGCTGACATGAATCCTTTCATTTTGTCAACAGTTTTCTCTCTTCACCTAAGCATATTTTCATCAGGACAAAATCTGATTCAGATATAAGAGTAGATTCAGGTCAAGCATCAATATGCTCTCTTTTTGTAGAAAATAACACTAATTTCTAGTAGTTATTATTATTATTATTATTATTATTATTATTATTATTATTATTATTATTGTAAATAGGTAAAAGAAAGAACCATTACTCCCCTAATTTTTGCAAGACTGTTGTAACTTTTATTAGGCATGGTGTTTGGGGAATGGGTTTGCTACAAACTAGTGTCTTAGTGTAGTTTTGTTTTTACAGGAAGGCTGTCAAAGACGCTTGGAAGTGAATTCATGATCGTTTGAAATGAAACTGATGAGAATCAGCAGTGTAAAGTACTGATTACAAAACTGCAAAAGAAAAAGAACGTTTTATCTTGAGTCCAATGTCTGTGGGTGTCAGCGAGGCACTGGACAACAGAACGACTGGTTGTAAGATGGGAGTGGAACGAGAGGGAGTAAAATGCATTAAGTTCATTTTCCAAGTCAATGATCCTTGGTAGCAACTCATAAGCTGAACTGATAATGACAGATCTGATACAGAAATGAGGAAAGGATTAAAGTGAACTCAATGTTGCATCATATCCTCCACAGCGAATGTGCACTGAGGCATGTACGCTATTTATGATGGATGGAATGGTATGAAACACTTAAATATTATGCAACAAGATATGACATGTGGCTGAGGGTCAGCAGAATCTCTAATTTATCAACATTTCACATATTCCAGAGTGAAATGCTATGAATTGGGTGAGTGTTTACAAGTGGAGTCTCAGTGTTCCCAGATATTTTGTATTGATAGTTTGTTATATCAGTACATTTGATATCAAAGACTGTATATATAGTAAGTACATTTCCTCTCATTATTTCAAATGAAAAAATATTGCAAAACTTTGCTATATTTTAATAACTTTAAAACCATTTTGCAAGTATGAGCAAAATATGAATGTTATTGCAGAATTTGTAGTAAGGTAAAATTCCTATATTACAACATAATGGGTAAGTGCTTTTATGAGCATTCCCTTACTATAACTGAATAGTTTCTTGATATGACTAATGCTGCACTTTCCTTTATTTTCCTGGTGTTGCCTCCTAAATTTGGACTTATACCACATTTCCTCCTCTAATCTTAGAGTTTAATTACTTTCAAAGGTCACAACCCTATAGCTGGAAATCATTGTGTTTAATGAAACTGTATACATTTACACACAGAACAAGGTAAGATTTGTTAATCAGTTATTGTAATTGTGTGCTTTGGGTAGCCACTTTCTAGTGCCTTCATGTATATGAGTGGATGAAATTCTGACTAGATCTTATATCTGCCATATTCTACAAAATATTCCCTGTATATTGCTATCATGTTTCTTCTCAAGCATTCCCTCTGGTTTATTGAGCATCGTGCAACATTTTGCTGCTTATTTAAATAGGCATTTCACCAAAGTTGCAATACATGAAA
The DNA here is from genome assembly GCF_019279795.1 of Protopterus annectens. Taxonomy (NCBI): domain Eukaryota; kingdom Metazoa; phylum Chordata; order Ceratodontiformes; family Protopteridae; genus Protopterus; species Protopterus annectens. The sequence continues at coordinate 372,410,540 of NC_056727.1, read as the reverse complement.
ACCAAAGTGGTTTGGCAAACAAATCCTGTAGTACTTCACCTCCCCCTTACAAAACACTCCTACAGTATGTACATCTCACTGATACCAATGCCAGTCACTCTTTTTATCTATAGATATGTAATTTCAGTCTGTCTTTCATGCTATCCTAACTGCTGATGTAGGACAAAATAAGATACTTTCTGAAGTCTAAGGTGGCTTCATCTATGAATTCCATGAGTGTAGGAGCATGTCGTTCAGCTGAAATATTAATATTAGTTTTTCATACACAGATACATATTAATAAATATTACTAAAGTATGATATCTTTGAACAAATGGTTAGCAGAGACCCTGGTCTGTCATGAATAGCCTACGTTTCACTCCTTTTATTTTGCATGATGTCTAAAGCTTTAGCTACTCCCATAGTGTCTCTTTACACATAGTTTGTCTTATGGACTTCACAACAGAACAAAATCCAATATGGATAATGTCAAAGTAGCACTGCCAAGTTTCAGGAGCATAAACAACAAGCTATCTGAACTCAAGGCATTCCTTACTCTTGAAGACATCATTCTTCTTATCTCTAACTAGTCAACATCCAGGGATGTGCATGTGCTAATGTCAGGAGCCCACTAATACTTGTAAAATGTGTTAGACTGAATCTACACTGCATGGGTGAAATGCACTATCACTGTGTAACCACCAACTGTCTTGTATAAACAGCGCTCCTAATATCCCAGCCTTGACTTACTGAAGCACCAATCAATCTGCACTCCATCTGCTCTTCAGTCAGCCAAAATATTCAAGCAATTTGTAGGTTCTTTCTATGCAGAGCTTTACAGTTCTTCTGTACTTGTATTAAACTAATAACCCAACCACTGAGATGCAAGTGAACAACAGAAACCAGAACCAAAGTCAAAAGTTTGCAGGAGAAATCCAAATGAGGGCCCGAGTCTGAGGAATAAACAGTTTATTTTGCCACTACAAATGAAAGCACTAAAACACATAAACGCTATAACAGATACATTTGTACTTGTATTAAACTCCCAATATTAGCCGCACATCACCAAAGTGCGCATACACTACCCCTCCCCCCTCCTCCACCCATGCTCCCTTCATCCTATTTTCTTATACTATCCAGAGCTCTAGTACCCTGCATAGATTTATTGGTTAGCTTCATGTACAAGTTAATCCCTTCATATTGCAAAGAACGTTGGCTAATTGACACTATAGAAACTATTTGGTTAATTATATTGCAAATACCTTTGGTTATTTGTTACTATAGAAACATATTTTGGTTATTTATATTTAAAACAGTGTAAACAAATAAGGAAAGCTTTGATTACTGATACTTTTTTCACAAGATTCCTAGGCATTTCAGAGCCTATAATTCCTCTGCACCATGTGAAAGTTCTAATGGCTACATTGGTGTAATACCCCTATTGTCAGCACCTTGTCTAACACTCTGCTGTTAATGTGTTATTAACTGTGTTTTTTTGCCTTGTGGGTCCCTTTTCTGGTCTGTACCACATGACAGGCATTTCCAGCTTCACCTCTACCTTTACCACTCTCTTTCCCAACTAAATCTCCCACTCAGGAAATACTAATCTCCCATAATGCCTTGAGGGTATAACAACCCTGCTTGGTGTCTTGCTCCATCTTTCTTCTTCTTCTCCCTAACTAGCTAATATCTGGTGATGTGCATACGCTAACAGCGGAAACTCACTAGTACTTGTAAAATGTGTTAGATTGAATCTACACTGCCAGTAAATTGTTATTTTTTGCCTTACCTGTTTGATAACAGTGTGCTAAGTCAATCTTGTAAACTCCAAATCTAAATTAAAGCACAATGCTAGTCATTGCATAAACAGTAGGGGTTTTCATTCTGGGGAAAGGTTTAACAGTGTCTAGCAATGGGACTATTGGTGTACATGTGGATTCATCACATCTTGGCGAATACACTTGCATCCTTGTACTCAGTTGATTGCTTTTTCTGACTGCTTTTCTGCTGACTTTAATGGTGGAAGCTGCTGTCAATGCTCTAATATTTGCAATTGTTGGTATCAAAATTTAAAGCTAAGATTAGTCAAACTGTATGTACAGGTGTTGCTTGCAATTGTTGGTTTCAATATTTGAAGAAACAATTAGACACATTGCATGTACTAGTTATATCTGACAGTTTGAAATTACTGCTTCCATTATATCAGTCTGCATTTGAATTGTAACTACTGTATTGAACTAACACTTTGTTCAACCTACTTCTCTGACTCCAACCCTCTGAAGTTACTACAGTACAGTTTTTAGAAGGATATATTTGTGTTTTCTTTTTCCCCTTCCAGTTTTTTCCAAACCTTTGCTAGTCCTCCTACAACTGCTATATTTTTTTGCTTGGTGCCCATATTTAGTATACTCTAACCACCCCTATTTCATTTTTCTGTCCGCTTATGGTTGTTATTGGCATGTTTACAGGGGCAAAATCCACTATCATTGTGTAACCCCCAACCACCTTGTATAAACAGCATTCCTAATATCCCAGCCTTGACTTACTGAAGCAACAATCAATCTGCGCTCCATCTGCTCTTCAGTCTGCCAAATTATTCAAGCAATTTGTAGGTTCTTTCTATACGAAGCTTTACAGTTCTTTTATACTTGTATTGAACTCCCAATATTAGCTGCATATCACTGAGGTGTGCATAAACTACTTCTCCTCTCACAGTCCCTCCATCCTGTTCACTTATACTTACCAGAGCCCTATTACACTGCATAGCTTTATTGCTTAGCTTCATACACATAGGTTCATAGGTTCATAGGTTGGTATTAGGCTATCGGCCCTAGGGCCTATACAAGCCTAGCCATAACAATTCCCTGGCTATTTCTTCCCGCACTATTTACTTCCTGGACCCCTGTCTAGCACGGTGACTGATGTGATCCCGGGGGTGAATTTCCTTTCTCCCATTCAATCGTCAAGGTTCCTTTTGAAGAGGGACATGTATGGGTAGTCTATTCCAGAGTCTGGGCAGTCTCTGGGTCAGGAACCTATCCCTCCAGCATGTTTTGTTTATTGTGATGACAAGGTTTAGATCCCTGAAGTTTGTGGCTCTGAGGGATTGGGATTTCTTTAAATGTAGCATGTCCAACAGCTCTGGGTTTGACATGGCCTTGTATGTTAAGCAGAGATCGCCTCGGAGTAGACGATATGCGACAGAGTATAGCTGGAGTTTTTTAAGGCTGTCAGCATAGGGCATCTGCTTTAGACCTGTGATTCTTTTAGTGAGGTATTTCTGTGGCCTTTCCAGTTGTTTCAGGTGTCTTGAGAGGTACATGCCAAATGGGGTGTTGTATTCTATAATGGGTCTAATGAAGGATGAGTACAATGGGACAATGACCTCCTTTTTTCTGGATTGAAAGCTCTTATTGATGAAGTGTGCCACATAGAAGGATTTCCTGACTGTTGTGGTGATGTGGTTATCGAAGTTGAGACCACTGTCCATCTGTGTCCCTAAGTCTCTTATCATACTTTTGGTGTTTAGTGTACTGCCACCTATGTGGTAATTCATGGGTACATGTTTTTCCCAAAAGGGATAACTATACATTTCTTGGCATTGATCTTGAGCCCATGGCTCTGGCACCAATCATCTGTGTCTGTAAGGCCCTTTTGTAGAGTATCCACATCATTTGGAAATTCAATAATGGCTCCCAGTTTGCAGTCATATGCGAACTTTGTTAGCCAGAGTCCCTTAGTATTGGCCTGTACTTCAGAGAAGTAGATGCCAAACAAGAGTGGTCCCAGGACTAAACACTGAGGTACTCCACTTGCCACTTGTCTGGAGCTGGATTTGGAGTCAGCTACTTTTACAGTGTGGGTTCTGTCAGTAAGCCAGTTGGCAACCCATCGAGTGACGTAGGGCTTAATGCCCAGCTTAGTAAGTTTATCTATGATTCCAGAGTGGGGGATGGTGTCAAAGGCCTTGGCGAGGTCCAGATAGGCTGTGTGGATCACCTTACCCTCATCCACGGCTCTGGAGACTGATTCGAGGAAGTCAGTTAGGTTCAGGAGACAAGATCGGCCCTTCACGAACCCAATCTGGGTGGGTTCCAATGTTTGAAGGTTGCCAATGTCTTTGTTTATAAGTTCCATGATAATACATTCCATGGCCTTGCAGATCAGGCTCATCAGACTGATGGGGCGGTAGTTCCTGGGATCCAAGGTGGATCCCCCCTTGTCGAGTGGGATAACTGTAGCTGTGCACCACTCAGTGGGCATGAAGCCTGAGGTGAGGCTATGATTAAACATGACACTTAGGTGAGGTGCCAGTTCATTTTGTAGTTCATGTAGTACACAGCCCGGGATGTCATCTGGTCCCATGGATGCTGTATTCTTAGCTTTGGAGAGTAACGTTTTTTACTTGTGTGGCCGTTATTACTGGAATTTAGCAATCTTCCGGTATTCAGATGGGCCATTTAGGAGGTGAGAGGAGGGTGAAGTTGGCACTGAATCAATCTGCCAGGAACACAAGTTAATCCTTCATATTGCAAAGAACTTTGGTTACTTGACAGTATAGAAACTATTTGGTTAATTATACTGTAAAGAATTTTGGTTATTTTTCATTATAGAAACATATTTTGGTTATTTATATTTACAACAGTGCAAACAAATAAGGAAAGCTTGGGCGTACTGATATTTTTTTCACAAGATCCCCTGGTGTTTCAGATCCTGCCTGCTCTGTTCACCCTCGTTATGCTTGGGCTTCACTCTGCTCCCTTTCCCCACCCCCAATTCCCATCCACCTCCACTACTCATACATTTAACTTCAGTAGGGAACTCCTATCCATATCCTATCAACCTATCAGGACCCTATATCACCTTCATTTGTTCCAGCTGCTGCCTAACTGTCCCACCCAATACACTCCTCATATCATAATACCTATCCCTTTCTTCTTACCAGTCATTATACATGCTCTCATTATCCAACTCTCCTCAACCTCTGCTACCCATAAATTCTTCTCTGTCTCCTAATTTCTGCAGTAAATATCATCTCTCCTTACACCTCTACATTCCACTCTTTTCATCTCACTCAGCATGCTTATTACCCACATGCCACTGCTAACTCTACTGTACCTTTTTTCCAGAATTACATCCTACAATCAGCAACTTTTTATAACCTGTCCTTCTGCAACCATCTCTGCCTATACGGTGAAACACAATGATGTAACCCACTTTAACATTTAACCAAGTTTGTTCAACCCCACCAATGTTGAACTGTTCAAATGCCAATACATTCCTAATCACAGTCATCATCAGCCCACCTCCAAACAAACCAAACTCATACTTAAACACCCTAACTTACTAACAAAAATATTATCTACAATTAAGGTTTGTGGTGACATTCTCCCAAACCCAGGACTCAACATAAAGCAACCACAACCAGGTATATCACTCTCTACAGATAATTCCATGAACACTAGCCTTCTCTGACCAAAGTCGGACCTACTACTACTTAACAGGAATCTAAGGAGTATGTCAAATAAAATATGTGAACTGCATGCACCTCTCTCTCTCTCACTATTCTCCAGACATAGCTGTTTTAACCAAAATTTGGCTAAAACCTGCTATGGGTAATTAATGAGATTCTTCCCTGAGGCTACAACATTCAAAGATCAGATGGGATAAACAAGCAAGGTGGAGGTGTAAAAGATATGTATAAAAAGTCACTGAAGCTTGATTACCTAGATATACACCCACCAAAGTTCAGTAACAGAGATGTTATTCTCCAGACTAGAACTAAACCCCAGCAAATTCATCACTTTGATAGCAATTTTACATAGAAATAGTACTATCCCACTACAAATCTCTACTGAACCTCATAATTCAACAAACTATTTTTTAAGGCAGTACAAACCAGCACAATAAAATGAATGCTTAACAAACTAAAGCCTACCACCTTGGCTGCTGACGACCTACCAGCCGACTACCTCAAGTTAGCAGTTGATGCCATAGTGTATCCAATCTCAATAGTAATTAATCACTCTATAAATGAACTCCTTGTACCCAAAATTTGGAAAACTTCCTACATCATACCACTACACAATGGGGGAACCAACACTGACCTTTCTAATTATAGAGATATCACAATTCTATCACCCATATCCATATTCTTAGAAAAATGCATCCACTTGCACCTCATGACTCACCCACTCTCAAGTAATCTCCTAAATAGCACCCGGCATGGCTTCTGACCTAACCATAGTACCACTACGGCACTATTAAGCTTTGCTGACACCATTAACCATCTTAGAAACAATAGCCAACTAGTGTCCTTAATATTCCTAGACATGTCTAATGCATTCAATGCTGTATCCTATCAAAAGCTTCTACAAGAACTCCTTTCTCTTAAAATACGCCACTCTGCCCTTCAATGGTTCCATAACTGCTTATCAGACTGACAATCAGCAGTAAAATGGCACAATGAATTCTCTCCTACATTACTCGTTACACTAGGCATACCACATTCTGCTACTGACCTAGCCAAAATCATACAATATACAGAAGACTCATCTCTTATATGTGCAGCCCCCTCCCTGTCTGGATTTCAGGAAAAAAACACAGCTCTCTTTCAATGCTATAGAATCATGGCTTGCCAGCTCACAATTAGTCTTGAACCCCAATAAAACAAAACTAATGATATTCTCAAGCAACAAACCATCTATCCAAAACACACCCTTTCAAATCTAATCTTCAAATAAAACCAAGATCGAACCAGTCTCACACAGCAAACTTCTTGTCCTCACAATTAATAACAACCTAACATTTGCTAAACATCTGGTAACCGTCATTAAAAAAGTTCACATTAAAGTAGGCTCCCTCTATAAAGCCAAACCATATCTTACTGATTTCACAAGGCAATCTATTGCCAGGACACATTTACTGACTCCCCTCCTATATGCCTCTGCCATCTTCACTAACTTGAAGAAAACAGAATTAACAAAACTTGGAAGTATGCTATAAAACAATTGCCCATTTTGCTAACAACTCCCCACATAAAACACAACATTGTATTGCATTACAGCAACTTAACTAACTGGAATTACTCAATCTCCTTAAATTTACATATCTTACAATAGCCCATAGGATAGTATACCAACCTGAAAAATGTCCAGCTCTACAAAACTTACTAAAAGCCCAATCCAACACAAGACAACTCAATTCTTTACATAACCTTCTTCTACAACTAACTAAGCCCAACAACTTCCATGGTGACTGTCTGTACTGCAATAATATCTCCAAGTTATGGAACATGACCCCCCCCCAATCATTACTAACCACCACCATCACCCAAATATTTAAAACACTGCTCAAATCCCACCTGTACAAAACATGGCTCTGCTCCTGTCTTAATCCCGGCTGAATAATAACACTATTCATAGTCTCCAACTGCCTACTTCCATAATTAAATACTATACTGCTAATGTACTCTCCATCTCTTACTCCAGATATCATTACTGTCTGTTTCCTTTTTATGTACACTAATGCAATCTCATAAATATACCCCTAATAATAATATATTTTTACTTTCAAATGTTTATACATAATAAATTCTATATTTTAACATATCCTTGACTACTTTTCAAACTTAAGACCTAGCATACATTTATATATAAAATATTGACTAATACCTCATGCAGTTTTGATAAATGTGCATATAACTGTATTGCTCTTATACTATGTACCTAGTGTGAATCTTCCTTTGAGTGTTCAACTTATGTTAGCATTGTAACCTATGACAGCTTTCTCCTATATTTTTCTATGTTTTAATATAATTGTGCTTAAATATCTGTATTCTAATCTTGCTATGAACTATATGTAACTTGAGGCTTTTCCTCCGGGACACCTCTGAAAATGGGCTAATTACACAGTCGGACTACCCCAGTAAACAAATATAAAATCAGTCACTACCCAGTCGGACTACCCCAGTAAACAAATATAAAATCAGTCAATCAATCAATTGTATAATTACAAAATCCTGGTTTAAATGTACAGATAACCCTCCCTGCATTTCAGGTCACAATGCCTAGCAGGTGTTCAGATCCACTGGCAAATGTTATATGTAACACAATCGTCTGCCATCAGATTTTACGTGTTACAAATGTTGAACTGGTTAAAGTCCTAGTGACACTCAGGGAAAAAAAAAATAATTAGCACATTGAAGCCAATCATATATTCCCACTTAAGGCCTCCTTTAGAACAGAAAAAATATGTTAAGCAAATAGAAAAGTTAACTATTAAATCAAATAACTTTCTTATGGGCAACTTCAACCATCCAATTAATAGGCAAATGCATAGCTGCATTTGTATTGACTGTGTTCCAGTACACATGCACACACACACACACACACACACACACACACACACACACACACACACACACACACACACTGCACTTTCTCTGAGTTTGTGCAACCCTGGAGAAAATATATTCAGAGATCGCAGGTGTCAGGCAGAGCTTCCACACTGTGGGTGAGGAGGAGTGTACAGGCTTTGGCCACACTACAAAAAAAACCCCACTTTTTCTCAACTTGCAGCTGATCACTAGAATGTACATTTGAGATTGATCAGCAGCAAGTTATTGGAAATGGAGCTGTTGGTACTGAAGTTACTAATGTAGATTCTAAATATATGCAACCAACAACAAATATTCACAAATATTTCAGGGCTTTATATATGCCTGTACAGCTGATCAGATCACCTCCTTGCTGACAAGTGGTATCATTTTAATATATTTTGTCCTCATACATGTAGCCTTCAATTGTGCCGCCCCAGTTGTATCTTCTCCTGAGTAAAATATGACCATTTGACTGTACTGTGACCCTTTCCCTGAAAACCTGTTTTTGCAACCCCTAATAATTCCTCTGTATTCAGGGATTACTCTAAAACCAATTACTTACTATTTACTGATTTTTTTTTAATAATACATGTTATAGCTCTCAGCAGACTTTGCATCCAAGGTTGCTGCCTCCTGCTATGTATTTTACTCCCTCTTATATAGAGACATCTGTACCAGTTTGATGCAAGTAGAATGACAAGATGCAGAGCTAAACTTGCATTGTAGAACTCCCACCCACATGTCAACAAACTCAGAAAAGGAAGAAAATGTTGCTGACCATATATAAGGATCTTAAGTTCATCATCATAGACAGGATATAAAACTGTACATAAGGGTGGTATTCATAGTCCTTCTATTATCGTTGAACAATAACCCATGACTGAGTGAGCAAAGCCCAAGTGATCAAACAAAGGCAACCATGGGTAAATCCAGCATTACCCACACACAGTTGTGGGTTATTGCTATTATACAATGACATTATTTAAGAAAGAAATTGCTTACCTTTCTTAAATAAATAATGTCTTTCTACAATTGTGCCTTAGTGTTACACATTTTCTGATGTACTATGCATGCGTATAGGACTTATGTTCCCACACTTGCACAGTACATCAGTGGTGTTCAACAGAAGCAACAGAGAAAAAAAGAATCTCCCTTGCTTTTTTTGTAGTTAGTAATTAATATTGACATTGTTTTATATGAGCTGACAATATTCTTGCGTATAGTTTGGATTCCCCACTATTTTTGGGCTCAGTTCATGAACTTGTATCTTTTACCCAGTGCCTTATCATTGGTTTGTATAATTACTTACAGTCTCCTCAGAGGTTTCACGGCTAACATATATCCAAATATTCTTATTCCATAGGAGGTGAAGGTAGTTGCTTTTGTTTTGCAGAATGCACCTGATTTTTTTTGTATTTGGTCTGGCCTCAGTAGCATATCTCAATAGAAAAGTCTGGCCGATCAATGGTGCTTCAGTGGACAGACTTTTTTCTCTTGGTAAATGCTCAGTTTACAATGGGCATGTTGGATGGTCTGACTAATCAGAGTGCACATTTTTTAATATTAATGAGAAGTCATTATATAATTGTGTATAAATACTCTTGCAGTTACATACAGTAATACAATGAGTTAAAGATAGAAAATAGCATTTATTATGTGACATTTCTTTTTTAAATATTAAGGATTTTATTCATTATTACCGGCACCCTAAGTCAACCTGACCAACCTCCTATGCTTTTTCCGAGTGTCATACCGGATCTCCTCTTCAACTACAAAGATAACACATAACAGCATGGTTATTTACTTGTCTCACACACTGTTTGTCCTTAATATTTCTGACATGACTACTAGTGCTACTCTGTAAGACACTGGAGTTAGTCTTACACTCGCTTAGCATATGTGTTTATTCTTTAAACATTTATACTTATCTGAAAAACAAAACACAGATTGTCATGCTGTACTAATATTTCCCTAAATGCAATTGAAATTCTAGGACTTTATCTTCCTACAAATTGTTGCACTTTTATATGTGTGCACAGCTTGTCTGTTTCAGGGAGATCTGTTGTTTGGAATCTTACCATACACATTCACTGTAGATTCTGCTTTCAGCTATTATGACTTGCAAACTTAAGTTGCAGTTTTAAGTAATAAAATGGACATTTTATTCATGAAGAAGCAGAAGCTGTACACACACATATTAAAATGTAACAATTGTAAGAAAGTTTTAACTTCCTTTCAATTCAGCCTTCATCAAACAAAGCATATTTACTGTTACAGATGGATGCAGTACATATATTTCATGACAATAATATGTGCTTTGACAATTTTCTGCTTAGTATGTGAAAGCATATAGAAGAATTGGTTAGAACTGTATAAAGAAGTAATACAACTAGTCATCTCTCACTAAACTACATGCTGATCATGCACTTGGCACTGCAACCTCCACCACCTCCCTCTGCGTCCACTCTGGCTACTGTGTGGTACCTGAGTCTCAGCCATCTTGAATGTGTAGTTAATCCATCCATCCATCCATCCATCCATCCATCCATCCATCCATCCATCCATCCATCCATCCACAGCCCTTTTTTCCTAATTTTTGCACATGGAGTTGGGGTGTATCTTCAAGACTCAAGGTTTATACCGTCAAGTGGCTAGTCCTCCTGTGCTTGAATGTGCAGTAATATTATGTAAGAAATGGCCGTCTTATACAATTATCCTACTAAGAAATATTTTTTGGTCTCCGCAAACAAAATCCATTCTTTGCAACAACTGTCTGCATGTGGTTCAAGTACTAAGTGAGGTAATACCTGCTGTACATGAAATTATGAGGCAATGCAAATATATATTTTTTTGGTTTGCGTATAAATATGTTACATACGTGAAAAAATAATTGTAAGTGTAGTCGTCCAGGTATGAATCTGTTTTTTACAGACATATAAATATATACTTATATGTTTCTTTTGATATGATACATACATGAAAAAATAATTGTAAGTGTAGTCATGCAGATATGAATCTGTTTTTTACAGACATATATATATATATATATATATACATACTTACATGTTTCTTTTGTGAACTTATACACAAAAGTATGCCATCATGTAAACATTCCATATTTGTATACAGATACAGCTCTGTATACATATATACTTATGATTTTTATGCATTATAATTACATATAGATATGTATTTGCAGTTATACATATTTCTTGTAGTATCTACCTTCATTTATGCAACTGTTTTATAATGTATTTCTTAAACCTATGTTTGATATGATTAAAAAAATGACTATACAACTCTGGTCTTGTTGCCATCACCTGATATACCCACTCAGCCAGCTGGTCAAGCCTATGCTTCTGGAAGTCATCATGCCAGTGTTGTTATTTGGGGGCAGAACAAGTGATCCTTGCCTGATTTACATGGACAAATTGCCTTACATGTTCATGTATTACTACAGTTCATAGAGAATGTGTAAAAACGGCCTAATTTGCATACAAAAGATATAAATGACCCTGAACTTATGTGAATATGTTTAACACCACCATATAAACTTGCAATTACTCAAATTAGGTGGCAAATACCTTAGGAAACTGCAAACGTTTTAATGTAAGCAATAAAACAATAGAAATACTGCAGATTAATATGAAACAGCTCAAAATTATGTTAGATTACTAAATTTACTTGAAGAAATGTTTGCTTTACTAATATGATGGGCAAATTAGGATGACTTAAGTGAATACTGTAAAACAGTCCTTTGTAAATAAAAATTCATTATAGCAACAGAGGAAATGCATATAGATCACTGAGAAAGATAAGTTTATTTTGTTATCATTTAGTGCTTGTGTATACATGGTACAATTAAATAGTTTGCAGAGATTTAATTATGAAGTAGTGAATTGTCAAGGATGTTTTGTTGACAGTATATACATGTCTTTACAGGAAGTCTTCTGAATTTCAATCCTGAATGAAAAATAACAGTAAAAATAGAAGAAAGTGGAAGGGGATGATACAGGTCTGTTAACAAACTGCTTGCTTTAATAATGTATTCATGATGGTGCAAAAATTAGTTCAGCACAACCTACTTGGCTGAATTGAAACTCTGTGTATCTATATTATTATTGGGTTTGTATCACCTAACTTTTATTTTATTTTATTTATGATAATGGCAATCATACTTTTATTATTGTATTGTCTGACTGATTATTGCATCATACATGTTTTCTACATGAGTGTTTTAGGTGCAGTAATGATGCAAAACTGGTTATCAGGGTGAGAAAGAATAACCTTAGCCATGAGGAGAATGGTATCTTCACGGCAGCCCTTAGGATATATGGCAAATGTCTTTTTAGAAAAGGGAGGCCCAAAGAAGCTGAGAGGGTAAAGGCCTGGAATTAAGCAGTTACGGATATAAATGCTGCCTATGGAAGCAGCCACACATTAACATAGTGCAAAAAGAGGACAAATTATATAGCAGGACCTGCTAGACCCTAGGCTATGTAGACTGCAATTGCCCACACCATAACTGGGGGACGTCTTCCACTATTCCCTTAACACCAGATGAGGAATACTTCTTCTCCATTCATGGGGATGACTATGACAAAAGAAGATGATGGAACTAGAACAATCAGAGGTGTTGTGGGCACAAGATGTTATCAACATCTGCAGCAGCAAAATGTCTTCTCAGGAAGGTTGGTTTTAAAACAGTAACATATATCTGTATGGGTCCCCTTAAGTATATTGACTTTGGAAAATCAGACTTTGTATGGTTGAGACCATAAGATCAACCTTCCAAAAAGTCAGTGTTATCTGCAGTGATTGCATACAGTGGGGATCAGGGAATTTACCCTTTTCCCACTGTAGTACGATCTTAGAGTTGGGATATATAATTAGCAGGGGGGTGTGGGGGTGCAGGGAGGGTTCCCCCTTCCAAAAACAAAGATTTTTGTTATCTTTTTAGTTTTCAAAGTTACAGAACTTCAATCATATGGTCACATCCATATGAGTTTGAAGTGCCATAACTTTAATATTATAATACAGACCCATTTATACAGAGAACTGAATGCTGACATGGAATAATTACATTTAACATTTGACAATTACTATTAACAAGGTGAACCCTCCACTTCTGCACATAACAATAAACAGTGCGCATAGTGTCCTTCACACCTCCTTAATCAGCATACAGTAGTGCATGCTACTTCTTTATTGGTAATGTTTTCAACTTATTTTTAACAGAGTCAGCAGTGGAAACAAACAGTTCCATTATACCAATAAATTTGGAGGATATCAAAAGCTTAATGGCTAACATTACTCTCATACTTGCACAAGAAGAAAACCCATGCATCACTACACCAGTATCTCCACGCTCATATGAATGCTTTCAGGATGATGGCAGAAATTCAGAAGTAATAGTATCCACAGTAACACCTTTACAAAGGGGCACCAGGCATAAAATGTGTCACAGTTACATTGGGAACACATAAAGCATTGGCTTCCCACCAAAATGTGCCATGCCATTGTTAGAGCTCACAGCACTGCCACAGAGACTCATTTGGAATCAGTCAGACTCCTTCAGAGTATACATGAGGATTTCCATCACTACATAGAAATGGCAGATGGTAGAGATAATGCCTAGCATGGTGACACATCAAGCATCCATGGCCACCTCCATTCATACACTAGTGAGGACTTACCAGACTTGAGCAGGAGTCATTCTTAGAAGAAGAAGAGGACGAGGTACTGTCCTGACATGTGGAAGCAGATCACATGAGACTACAAGTGCTTCTCATGAAAGTATTGAAGTTAGAAGTGGGGAACAAGCACAGCAGATTTCATGCAGACCACTTCAGCATTCATCTAAACCTTGAAGAAACTCTATTTTGATGTCCCAATCACCCAGGCCCATAGAACTGTTAGATCAGTGCTTGCAGGATCACCAGAATCAAGTAGATCACGAAACTGGACCAATTCACCATTTAGCTCTCATGACAGCCCCTCCTCAAAATCACTTGCACCATCGTCTAGCCTATCATTAGGAGATTTGTTTGACACATATGACCATGATCTACTGTGATTCAAGTGTGACATTTTTGTTACTTAAAATCTGAACTTCACACACACACACACACACACACATACACGCACACACATCAATATTTAACTCAAAGGGAATAAGTTATTAAATAAAGTTAAACAAAAGAAAGAAAGGTGAGACTTAGGACAGTTTACAACTGTATGCAATTCATTCCACTAATGGTATTGCTCTAAAACTTCATGTAACTGTGGAAGGAAAGCTATATGTCATGAGATTGTAGTGATTAACACCATTATGCTGTATACCTTATTATTGTTACATCTAGCAATTACCTATAACTTAAAAGTAAAATATACAAGTATTCAGGGAAACACTAAGAAATGTAAAGATTAAATGAGTATCCTGCCATGTAAACAAACACTGCTGTCACTTCACCCTCACCACTGCACAAATGATGATGGTTTTTGTCTCTGAGTTCCAATTCCAGAGTATGGTGTCTTAAAACTGTGAAAATAAAAATACTCTTCTTATCTGAGCCAGGCATGTTTTTCTTTTGTAAATTCTCCTGCTTATTGGGTATGAGGGTATCACAGACTGCAAATTTGTTGGGGAAAGAACTGTATTACTTCTGAATGTACTGTTTTTGTAGGAAACTACTGGAAACTCAGTCTGTGTAAGTCCTGAGTGTTAAGACTCAAAGGCAGTGCAATGTATGGAAAGCACTGACAGATGATGGAGCTTCAGAGGAGTAGTTAGGATGGGATGAAAGGGGTAGTTGTCCTGCTCTCAAGGTGTTAGGGGGTACAATAGTGCATAACTGGCATTCAGAAATGAATGTTGATATTGTATTTGTGGTCATGGCTGAAGACAGAAGCAATTCATGTGTGGTTTTATAACTGTTGCAAGTCAATAGTTATGGTTTTTTTTTGGTTTCTTTGCATAAAATCATTGTTTTGGTCCTCATCTGGGAAAGAACTTTTTTGACCCTCAACTTAGAGATGGGGTAATAGGTACCAGTTAAAATAGGTGCACGTTCTGTGGAGATCTATAGAGCACTGAATTTTACTAAGTTCTGTATTAACAAATTGTATAATTGCAAACAGCATTGAATCTTGCCAGGTGCTGCTAGTGATAAAGTGTGTATAATTCTGTCTAACATTGACATGTATAAATTGTATTAAATGCTGTCTGAACATTACTGAAAAATCTGTGGAAAGGTATATAACATAACAGAGTAGTGACTTGCTAATATTATAGAAGTTGTACTCATACAAGAATATTTGCCCTGTGCCTATCTGGAAACTTGCTTCATCAATAAAAGCAGACATTCATGGCAGTTAAAATATAGCCTGTAAAAGGAACTTCTCAGTTGTTGTCATTCTAAAAGACTTGTAACAAAAAGCTTTATGCGATAGGATTGCCTTACCAAAACACTAGCTGCATTTTACAAAAGTAAAGTTGATGTAATGTGCCGTTTTTAAAACTTTAATCCATCTGATAGGATAACAGAGTTCACTGCAATGAAAAGGCACTGATTTTAAAAGGCTAAATCACCAGAAAAAAATAAGGGCTCATTACTGAGTACAGCACGAAAAAAAGTTGTTGATTCTAAATGTTTGAATACTCTGCCAGAAGAAAAGGAATTCATTGTTGAATAAAACAGGAAAAAAAAGATGCTGATTCCAAAATCATCCATCTGACTGGGAAAGAGAGTTCTCTGCTGAGTAAGGCATGAAAAAGATACTGAATAAACCAGCAGGTACTGAAAATGTGGTACACTGCTGTGCAGCATGAGACAAAATGTCCGGTGTAAATTTGGTAAATGTGTCGTGAGTTTCATGTACTAGAAATGACAAGCAGAAAAAAGTACTAAACAAAGCAGCACTTGTATCACAAAATATCTATCATAAAAGTAAAGGGAAACTCCACTGAGGTACAACAATATGATTTAGCCAGAGAAAATAGTGTTGGCCAGCTATGTCCAGTGCAGCTGAATGGGAGTGCTTTGCACCAGAATGTCTATGAGCAATGTATGAGCAAATGAGGGTTTGTAGCCCAGTGCTGCAGATATGCAAAGTCAAAACGTAGTGGAAAGTAATAATTCTGGCTCTAGTTCTAACAATTTAGAATATTTGATGTTAAGGGGCAGAACTTGAGTACTGTTAAGAAAAAGGAATTTGTAGAAAAGATATTGGAACTTTTTACTGAAAATATACTCGTAAAACAAAGGGTAAATCAAGAACAATGGAATGTAAATGAAGCACTCTTATAACACTTGCAAGATGAAGTTAGAGGATTAACAGAGGGTGAGGCAGACAGGGGGTGCTCTGTTCAAGTGGAAAAAATTCATAACTGGTGCAATGCATGATTTCTGAGCATGAAAACAAAATGACAGAGAGATCCACAAGGCTGCTGGTTGACCTTAACTGACAGATTCTATAGCAAAGTAAAGCGTGGCAAAGAAATGTTTGGTTATACATTAGGCTGTCTGAACTTTTTATGCAATAGGAACAATGAAATACCAAAGTAAGCCTGAAAGTACTTAGTCAAGAGGCAACACAAATCCAAATGAAAAAAAAAAGAGCAAAACAGCTTGGTGTGTGGGTTTGACATAATGGTTAAAGTCTTCACTTCTTAGACATAAGGTACAGTGTTTGATTTAGACCTCAGGTTATTGGCTAGGCTTAAAATGGCCATTCAAGGCAATTAGTGTAGTATTCTCCTATGAACTTATGATGTTGGTGCTAGAACTTGAAGGACAAAAGAAATGTTAGTCTCAAATCCAAAAATAATAGTCCAAAGGTAGAAAAAAACATACTGATGAACTGTAAATAACAAAATAAAAGGCGTAAAAAAGAGCAAACCAAACCACTTTTATTTATTTATTTTATTTATTTGTTTTACATTTGTTGATCGGGATAGTCTGACTGGATACATGCCCATTTTCAGCGGAGGCCTGGGGAGAAAAGCTCCAAGGTCAGCGATTTAGATTATAAAATATAGTAATTACAATAGTTTACATATCTGCACAAGCAATTAAGTCTAAGATACATTATTTACAGGGGTTACATTCATCGGCAAATTATATAATGTTCCATGGTTAAAGAAAATCCTGAGAGTAGGTCAACATTAAGTAGCACACATCAGCTAGAAATGCTGTTATTACCTGATACAGTAAGTTACAGATGCAATATATACAGTGGTTACATACCTAAACACATTTAGAGTTAAACAAAGTAGAGATCAGGATAGTGCTACAGGTATGCTAAAAAAATTGCTGTTTTTGTCTCATTGTCAAGGAGAGTTAGTCAGGTTTGCTGCATTGACATAGCCAGTTTAGTGTCAGATGTTGTTTGAGTCTAGTCTTGAATTGACTCAGGGAGTTGAGCAAAGTAATTTCAGATGGGAGAGAGTTCCAGGATCTACCTACAGAGTTAGCGAAGAGAGAGTCACCGGCGGAGTTTTTAGTTTTGATAGTCTGGACTAGTAATTAATTAGAGGATCGAAGAGGTTGAGGATTGTGATAGGGGGTGATAATATTTTTAAGAGCAGGAGTGTTATCTGGATTGTAAAGGATTTTATGGGCAGTAATCATGAGATTGTACTGGATCAAGCTGGGTAATTCTAGCCACCCAAGCTGGTTTAGGTGAGTACAATGATGAATCCTATAAGGCAAGCCAGTGGCAAATCTGACAATATCGTTACAGCAGATACAGAGTTTGTTAAGGACAGATTTGTTTAGATTGGAGGGTATCAGGGATGCATACAGAAGAGTTGAAAGTAGGTGAGAGCGAGCTATGGCACATCTAGCAGGAGGGGTTAAGAAGGCTTTTATCCTGTAAAGTGAGCCTAGTTTTTTATTGATGGTCTTAATGGTTTGATTAACATGCAAGTCGAATTTAAGATTAGTATCAATGATAACACCTAACAGTTTTGTAGAGGAGTCTGGGAAGATTATTGTGCCATTGTTGGATTTAATGGTAAAAGTGAATTCAGTAAACCTGTGCGTTGGTGAGAAAAGCAACAGTTTGTTATTTTTGGGATTTAGGATTAGACAACAACCAGAAAGTCAGTTTTCAATTGTGTTAAAGGTTTGTGTAGCTGACCACAGTTCATTTGGAGATGTGGCCGAGCAAATCAGGGTGGAGTCATCAGTGTATTGGACACAGCTGACTTTAGGGATAGTACAATAGAGATCATTAATGAAGATGGAGAATAGAAGGGACCCTAGTATGAATCCCTGGGGCCTAGTGGATTGAAAGTTTGTTTTGCCAAAGGACAGCCTGCTGTCTATCATTCAGATAAGATTGGGACCATTGAATGACTGTAGTATCTAGTCTGAAAGTTTTCAGGGTGTGGATTAGTAACTGATGATCCACCATATCAAATGCCTTGGAGAGATCCAAGAAGAGGGCAGAGGATATGTTATTGTTATTACAATTATGGTTTATGGTATTGGAGATGGCTAGAAGGGCTGAAATAGTGCTGTGGTGAGGACAGAAGCCATGCTGGGAATCTGCCATGAGGTTATTCTGAGTTAGGTGATGCATCAGTTGTCTATGGATACATTTTTCCATAATTTTTGCAAGTGGGGATAGTATTGCTATTGGTCTATAACTGGATAACTCAGTAGAGCTACCTCCTTTGTGAAGTGGGATTACATAGGATATTTTCCAAATAAAAGGGATTTTGGCCTCTGCTATTGTTCAATTGATTAGTATCGAGATGGGGTAGGCAATGGCATCAATGCTATTTGTAGATATTCAGCAGGGAGTTGGTCGGCAGAGAGTGTAGCTGGTTTTAGTTTTTTAATCAAGGTACAGATGAGAGATGTGGCAATCGTTTGGAATTTAAATATAGGTTGGTTTCTGGGGGTGTTACTTTCATAACAAGGGGGGCTGGAGGGTAATTGGCTCACTAGGGCTTGAATAGTCTCAGTAAAGAAATGGTTAAAACTGTCAGAGACTTCCTCAGTAGGTTTATCAATGGTGGCTGCAGGGACTGGGGTGGAAGTTTGGCCAGGATGTAATAGTTTATTTAAACCTGCCCAGAACTTCTGAGGCTTGTTTTGATTAATTACCTGTAGTTTATAGTAATAGCTTTTTTGTCTTGTAAAATGTTTTTTTTTTAGTGTTGTTCCTTATTTGCCTATATTTAATGTGATCTTGGGAGTCTTTAGTAGTTCACCATAATGCCCATGCCTTATTTCTAAAGGTGATATTTAGTTTAGACTCTTTGGATAGCCATGGTGCAGTTCTTGCCTTAGTTCTTGTTGAGCAAACAGGTGCATAAGAATCAAGGATTTCTAGGAATTTGAGTAGCAAAGGCAAAAATATATGCGTTGATCACACACAGCTGTACAAAAAGTCCTTTAATGCATGAAGAAATAAACAAAAGTGGCATTTATTGCCTGTACATGCATACCCAGCTCACTCACAAAATCCTTCCTGTCTTTAAGCACAGTGGCACAATCATATGGAGAAAAGAACTTGCATCCTGTCTTAAATGATTGTGCCACTGTGCTTAAAGACACAGAGGATTTTTTGAGTGAGCTAGGTATGCATGTACAGTCGATAGCCTTTGCTACTCATATTCTGCAGTTGGTTGCTTTATTCAGTGTTTGGGATACATTTCTACATTTTGCATTTCTAGGAATTTGTTGTAAAAGTGTATGACGGCTTCATCTAAGGAGAGGTGTTTTAGAATTGACCATTTACATGAGTTAAGCTCTTGTTGGAATTTAGTGGGGTTAAAGTATTTTTTGTTTCTTACCATTTTAAGTAAAGGTTGGTGGGTGTTGATGGCCTTGTGCTAAATATGGTGATTGCTTAGGTCATCAGGGAGGGTCTCAGAGGTGTACAATTGGGGATGGCTATTTATAAGTACCCAATCAAGTATGCTTTCTTTTTGGTTTGGTTTTCCTGTCCTGGTAGGGGTTGTGATGATTTGTGAGAATGCATGCAGGTTAACATGGGTGGTTGGGGAGTCAGAGCAACAAGGTATTCCAGTCTATGTTAAGGTCTCCGAGTAGTATGGTTTCTTGGGGGTAGTGACATGTTAGCCAATGAAGGGTATCTTCAAGTGTAACTATATTATTACCTGAGGAATGTACATACAGATGATATAAATACATTTATTTTTATTAATTTGTAGTTTCATGGCAAGAATCTCTGAGTTATTCATTTGAGGAGGTTGTATAGCTTCAGTGGTGACGTTCAATGCAGATTTATATAGAACAGCTACCCCATCCCCTTCCCTGGAAGCACAATCCAGCCTGTATATGTTATACCCAGGTGGTAACACTTCATTATCTGTTATGCTGGGTTTTAACCAGGTTTCAGATAAACAGAATCTCAGGGGAGTGGACAGCTAGGAGTGCATGGAGTTCATGTACCTTGTTGTTAATATTTCTGATGTTAAGATGACAGGCCAGGAGAGAGTTGGTTGGCCTTTCAATTATAGGTTTGTAACTTGGGTTGTAATTGGGGGGGGGGGGGGGGTTGGCTGAGGTGGATGTCACCACCAAGTATTAGGTTAGGTTTAAACCTGGTGATGAGTTTCAAGAGTTTATTTATGAGTTTGTAATAGTGTTTCAATCTAGAACTAATGTATCTGGGATTGGCAAGTTGATAGTGTGAGCAAGGTGCAGGGCAGGGCAGGGTATTATAAGATTGGTGAAAAATGGAAGGGCTTATAGCTGGGATGGTATTATGGCCTTTTGGGTACTGATATCCAGTGAGAAACTGGTTTTCATACAAGGTAAGCAGATAAGGGGCCAGCAAAATGGATAGTAAAGGGGGATATAACATTATGAGAGATGAAGTGTGTTAGTTAAAGGACCTGTAGGATGATAAAACACCAGAAGATAGGATGGTTAAATATAGAAGTAATAGGCTGGGAGTGGAGATATTAGGTCAGGTGAATGCTGATAGGTTGTAATACCAGGTGGTGTTACTATGTAACTATAAATTTAGTGGTACTGGGGTGGGTGGAATTTGGGGGCAGGGAGTGGTGTGGAGTGAACCTAAGCGTAGCGAGGGTGTGCAAAGTGGGGCTAACACTGATTTCAAGTGTTTTCTCAGGCTTTCTGGAGCTGTAAGTAGGTATTTAAAGTCTTAGTTTAATTTCTGCATTTTTAAACTGTGTTTTAACTAACTTTAGGGTATTTGCTAGGTTTAGAGTATATGCTTTTGAATATAATTTTCAGGGACCAGTATGAAACCAGTAAGCTCTTTTGTCTACATAAGACTTTTTCAAACTGACATGCATTTTATTTTGTCAAATCCAAGAATGATATTGTGTACTTACAATGTAAAAGCTTCTACAAAGACAAACTGCTCTTTCCTCATCTCAGAAGGAATTCTGGAGAGAATTACAATGCCTCTCAGAATCCATTACTAATCAGATCAGCCACACACCAGCCTCAGAAAGGAATAATAGTAATAACAAAACCTTTGCTACAGACTATAGTCAGTTCCTTCTTGACTCTATATATAACTAAACGAATAAATGCCAAAACATAACCATTATCACATGCATGCAGACAAAGCCAACCAGCAGCTTTACTATCTTCTCACTAAATATTCACCTGCTCTCTGTTTAGGCATATCACTCTCAAGGAACCCAATAAACTCTTTTTTAGTTTAAATGATCTAAAAGTAGTCATCATAAGCAAGTTACTCCCTAAATTCCTAGAAAAGATTGCTATCAGAATTGCCAAGCCACCCACACAAATATAAAATCTCTCAACAACTGGCATTGTCGCTCCTCCCTTTAAACATACAGTCATCCTCCCTCCCAAACAAAACTCCAACTTCAAAGATAACAAAATATACATAACCTAGTTCCATCTCAAAAATCTGCACAAAATGAGCCTTCAAGCAAGCATTTGAACACATAAACAAACATAGCCTTATGTGTGATGGTTTCATAAATGTCTCACTCACCATGACCACTTTATACTCCGCCACAAACAACAAATACTCTAAAATGAATGGTAGACAGCTTTCATTAGGCCTTTTTATTGATTTAACTACAGCATTTGAAACAGTCAGCCATGTACTACTATATAACAAACTCAAAAAATATAACATTGGTGCTCCAATCATTTCAAGTTTTTAAAGCTACTTAGAATATATCAAATAATGGCACTCAACTCCTCATCTAGGTAGTGCACCATCAATGTCAGCATTCCTCAAGGACTTGTGCTAGGTCCCCTCCAGCTTTCCCTGTTTATTACTCATGAAATCTTCTCCTCTAGATACACTGATGATATCTTGCCATTGAAATCCAGCTAATCCTCCAAACCATACTGCAGGACAATTGCTCACAGATATGCAACTGAATTTGTAACAACATGCTAATAATAAATCCAAGTAAATAATCTGTTGTGCTGTTTGCCACACTTGCTAGATTACAAAAAAAACAAAAAAACAAAAAAACACATCCTCTATTACCATCAATGACAATGATGGTAACATCATACCTATTGTCACAGAACAAAATACCTCAGTATGCTGCAGAACCCCTCCCTCACACTCACTAAATATATAGTTAAATTAGTTAACAAAACACTTGCTCAGTTAAAGCTTTCATACAAAATTTTATATCTTCTCTCCGCAGGTGCACAGAAGGTACTAGCCAAAAATGTGCTCATCCCAAAGCTAGAATATGTCCTTCTTCTTTAAGTGTACATTCTTATCATAAATGTAATAGACACTGAGTGGCACTAAATAAAATATATAGATTTATTTACTGGCATTTAGTAGCACCCAGCACTGTGACCTACTTAAAGGATTACAGTCACTTCATTCAGAGCAGGGACATATATTTATTCATCTCATTCCTGTTTAAGATTATATTGCTAAGTTACTGTCCCCAAATAACAACAAAACTACCCATTAGTTCTCAATCCCATCCTCTCAGTCAACAACAGAATGACATCCTCCTCCTTGCAGGATCCAAATTCAATTCAAATATTGGTGAAAAAGCATTCATTCGACTGGGACCTGCTACCAAGAATCATCTACCCAGAGAGATTAGAGAAGAACAGACACTTACTACATTTAGGGTTAAAGTGGGGGGTCACCTATTTAAAGAAGTTGGATGTGTGTGCTTCTGAGACAATTGTTAATGGCAAGCAAATCAGCCTCAGGCTCATATCTTCTTCACAATGTTTAAATGCTGTAAGTAATCATTGTAAATATGCTGCCGGATAACAGAGTGAAAATACAGATGTCTTTGTGTTATGTATTATCTAAACAGGTTCTCATACTATTTCTGCTTTCCTAAGCTGCATGTTATTGACTGTCTTCTTGAAATGTGTTGTACTACACTGCACTAATAAGCGCAAGTCATGGCTGAAAAGGGTTTGAGACCAACCTGCCCACTCAGTAAGTGAATAATAAATAAATGGAAAATAAAAAAGACAAACAGTGGCAGGTGCCACAAATGCTTAGCCATTTCCTGGTTAATTTGCAAATGAAATATCATAGTTTATATGCAGAGAATGAGTCACTAAAAGAGCAACTTCAAGGGGCCAGAAACAGTAATGAGAATTGTACACAGACTCATACTCACAAAAAAGAAGTAGCCCAGTTTCTACAACAAAAGAATCTAAAACATACATGAAAGTAAAGAATTGATTCTGATCAGTAGGGAGCTCAAAGATATTGTATACAAAAAAAAACAAAAAAAACATAACAGCATTACTGTTGTGGAACAAGACATTTGTGCACTTAAAGCAATACATCAAATAACTGAAATTCAAGTGCAATAAAAAGGCAAGCCTTGTGAATGTGGTACAGGTAGAAATGAAAACATTAAGAGGTAGATAATAGATGAGCCACTTGAAAAGGTGATCAAATTGATGAAAACTCAGTAACTGAGGCAGTGACTGGGATACAGTACATAGTACAAAGCATGAGCTTCAAACAGCCTACATTCATGTCACGGAAGATAACAGCAAGAATAGAAGCATCTGGAAACTGGAATAATAGTCCTTACGCCAAATGTGATAGAGCTTACTTGTTGACTGGGTAAGTCCACTGGAGTGATGCAGAGTACTGACTGCTCAAGGACTTTCTCTGTGTCACACAGTAGGCAAACTGACATGAAAGAACTTGCATCCTCTACACTGGACTACATGATGCTACTCATTAACACTCCAGAGCCTCAATCCTATGTGCCAACTGCCAGACAAATGGTATGACTGATATTATACAATGAAGGGTAGTTACTGTTCAAATACCTGCATACTGATCAGACAGCCCAGTCAGCGTGCCCATTGAAAATGGAGCAAATACCATTGTTGTGATATAAATAAGACCTGCTGGGCAGGCATGTATGTATCCTATAGTATGTATCCTGTCTCTGGAACATGGCCTTTTTAAGCTTAGCCATGCATTCCAAATCTCTGACAAGTTCTGTACCCTTGATAAGTGCAAGCAAGGGCTTGGGAGATGAAACATTTACAAGCAGGGGCCTGGGAGATGAACCATTTAGTCGCCTGTGTCCATTAGAGACATAGGTGCAAAGCCAGGGATGTATTTCCTGTTCCCCATCCAATTGTCCAAGTTCCACCTGAATTTGGTTAGGGAGGAACTCTGATTCACATGGATGAGGAGCCTGTTCCATAGATTGGGTAGTCTCTGGGATACATACCTCTCTCACCAGCAGGTCCTATTTATATCAAAGGCAAGGTTTAAGTCTTTTGAATGGGTAATTCTGGTGCTTAAATATCTTTGATGTTCTGCCTGGAGATGATTTTGAATACCCACTATCATCCTTGGTGAACATCGCTGAGGCTGGATGCTGCATTTGAAACTCCAAACCATTTTCAGTTAGAACTTGTGCATAAGGTTATACTTGTGACATTACTATCAGCGCACATCATTATCCAATACATCTTGGGTGATCAAAACCTTATATCTTCTAAAGAAGTGGTCTGCATTCTGTTCTTACTTAAATCTCAGACTAGTCCTAATGATTAAGTAGTTTAGCATTCATAGATCTGTGTACCTAAGAAGTAGTGGACACCCTGAAGGAATCATCATTGTGGTCCTTTGGTCTGAAGTAATTCAGGATATCTGCAAATATTTCTTAAGCAAAATTCAAAATGGATCTGGAAACAATTTACTCATACAGACTTATTATATAATAAGACTGATGATATGATTTCTAGCCCCTAAGATTGTTTCTTTATTATGGAGTAATCTTCATTTTAATTTGTAATAAGATGTCTTTAGGCTCTGATTGGTCTTCTTAACAGAAATTCTTTTATTCAGACTGCTCCAACAATGTTGTAAAATTGGATAGGATGCAACATTATTTCTTTTGAGCTTCATGGAGAGGTGTAATAGATTTCATAATGTTCTTTAGGGAAACTGTGATATCCATTTTGAGTTTCTGCTGTTAAGATTTCCTCCCCTCCAGTTACAATACGTCTTCTTCATTCTTGTTGTTTTTCAAATGTTTCTATTTAACTACACTTTTAAGTGTTAAAAGAGACTACTTGACTTTGGAAGAATCAACCTGTTTGTTCTGGCATCATGCATGTCACTATTTAGCCAACAAGTGGAAGAAATAGCTTAAAAATTAAAAACACAAAAAAATCACAGCTAGTAAAATAGAATAATGGCAGACAGAGACATATAATAATTGCAAAACTGAGATAGGCTATTTCAACAAATTCTGAACAAATGAGAAAGACGGTGATGCAGATTTTATATTTAATGCAAAGAAATATAACAGAGCAGCATTGTCACCTCACAGGAAGAGGTTTTCTGGTTTGATTCTTGGCAGGGGTGCCTTATGTGCAGAGTCTGTATGTCCTCCCTGTGTTCATATGGGTTTCATCAAGATGCTCCAGTTTCCTCCCACAATCCAAAGACATGAAGTAGGTGGATGGGGCACTCTAAACTGGCCATAGGTGTGAGTGTGCATGCAAGTTTTTAGTGGGGAAGAACAACCGCAGCAGGGCTGCCCATCTGGCATAGTGAACCTTGGCTCTGGATGATTGTCACTTTTGAAGTGACATCCCAACCCCATGTGCAAAAATGTAAAAATATGTTGTGGATGGATAGATGGAAATATAACAGAGCAGCAGAAACATTCCCTACTGACTCACTGTCTTCTTGAAAAAAAAAATACTTGTCATGTTTCACCACAATGTGTTGTATTGTATGAGCCAGCAATGTGGTTTTCTTGTTTTTTTTCCCTTTTCTCCACTGTGGTGAAATTGTGGAGAAGCTACAGTATATATAACTTAGGAGGACATGGACGTCCCCTCATGGGGGAGCAGGGTGGCTTGCCTCCCTGCAAAAAAAGATGCCTTTTTTAATCTGTGCTTGCAATATTCATTGTTTGATAAATGGCAACATGAAAAGATGTGGGTAAGCCATATTATTAATCTTAGAATGCAGTCTGATGCAGGCATGGTTAGCTATAAGCTAAGTATGTCTTTAGTTAATTTTGGAATGTTACATATCCAAAGTGACTTAGTGTGTCCACTAAGGTTCCAGGCATAAAAATCTCAAACTCAATGTAAAAACAGAACTCTTGTTTAATATAACAACAGGATAGCCTGTTGTTATATTAAACAAGAGTTCTGTTTTTACATTGAGTTTGAGATTTTTATGCCTGGAACCTTGGTGGGCACACTAAGTTACTTTGGATTTGTAATATTTGTTCCTGTAGTGTGTCCTTTAATCGCTGGACTGGGTTTCTTCTTTGTCAATTTTGGAATGTTGAAAGCCTGAACAACTTGTAAAGTTAATTTTCAGAAATAGGCAGATAAAGCTTGCAGCATAGTATTTGATAAGGTGCCATTGTAGGCCGCACCATTAAAAATGTACTTCGGTTTGAATATGGTGTTCATTATCTACAAACCAAAATTGACACAAAAAAACAACTGAAGTATCAATTCACCAGTCAGGTACAGATCTACCTATTTATGTCTTATCTGTTTGATAAATGCGGTAACCAGGGAAGTTGTCATCCCAAATGGACCCATATTAGCCCTAGCACAGGATTAAAATGGTTTGCTCTCTTCACCACCTTACTACTATGTGCTAGCTCTAACCTTAACCCAACCTTGACACTAGCACTGCTCCTAACACTCACTCTTCATCTTAACTTAGAAAAAAAAGTTTTTGTAACATTACCACTACACAAGAAACTCAGACACATACACCATATATAGCAGTGCACAAGCACAACACTAAATCTATCCCCTTACCTAGACATTTCTCTATCCCAAACCCACAAACATTCACACTCCGATGCCAAAACGTTTAATATATCCTAAAGTTTCAGCATTAAACTCCCAAACCCACACCTACTTCATCCACATGCAATCGATCTTCCTTCTTCTGACAGAAACATTCGATGAACTAAAGACTTGATGTATTTCGCATATTGTTTACTCTGATGATGAAGTACAAATTGGACAGAAAAATTATATCAATATTTTCATACTTAATCAATCGGCCACCCTGTTTTGGGGAGGTAGGATGAAATCAAAATACCAGGAGAAGGAGAAAAAAGGTGCAGATGTGGGTATCAAAGGATCATACAATCATAGTAGGTTACTAGGCTATGGGCCCTGTGGCCCTTATAATCCTAAACAAGAGTTTAGCCCATGTTTAGACAAGTCAGCACCCAAAGCCCCTGTCCAGCAGGGACACGGGTGGAATCCCATGGGTGTATATTCTCCCATCCAGTTATCCAGGTTGTGCTTAAAAAGGGATAATGCGGTATTCTGCTTGACGTGGAGATGGAGTCTGTTCCACAGCTGGGGCAGCCTCTGGGATGCAAATCTATCCTGCCAAAAAGTACTATTGATATCACAGACCAGGCTGAGGTTGTATGTGTGGGTTGCTCAAGTGGAGCTTGACTTGAGGATATGCAGCAGTCCCATCAAGGCGGATGTCTGAAATTGCTTTGTATGCCAGACAGAGGTCACCTCTGCGGAGTCTGTATGTAACTAAGTAAAGGTACATGGCTTTTATCCTATCTATGTAGCGTAGATGTTTGAGTCCCTGTATTCTCCTGGAGAAGAACCTCTGTGGTCTCTCCAGCTGCTGCATGTGCTTTGCGAGGTACATGCCAAAGGGAGCATTGCACTCAATAATTGGCCTTATAAGAGAAGAATAATGCAAAACTACATTTAAGCAGTGGACAGAGGTGAGGACTGAACCCCCTCTCCTCTTTCATGAATTAAAATCTGTCATTATAAATGTAGAAACTATTTCTAACTTTTAGATAAATGTCTTAATGGCTTTTGAAGTACAAGTCTTCTATATAAGCTGTTTCAGAAATGTGGTCAAACCTAATTTTTTCCCAAATGAATCATTTTGCAGAATACACAATTATTAGACAAAATAATCTAGGGTACAGGGTTAGTAAATAACTAATCTCATATTTATATGTACATCTGTATCCATATATATCCATATACACACACATATATATATGGGTCTACTATGTAATCTTGAAATACTGAAATCCTGACTTTCAGTATTTCGAAATCACATAGCCAAAAACCCAACTACAACACATATTTCCAAAACCGCATAACCGCAAAATTCAAAATCCCGAATATATGTTACACATAGAGCACACACATAAATATAAGCACAACTCCCCCCAATCAGATAAACAATACTACACTACAGTTAAGCAGGGGCCCTCCAGCACCCCCCATGTGGGGGGCTGCTCCCCCCACTTATATATTCTAACTCCGAGATTGCAAAGACGCACAAAGGAAACTCACACCCACACATTTTACAGTCCCTCACACACACACATCACAGTCATAACACTCACTTACACACATTAAAGCCCCTAACCAACACACTGACACATATATACCTACCTAAACTTCTACCCATCCGTCCACACACTGCACCAGCAGAAGCGTAAATTGAACATCTCCATGCTTCGGGATTTTGAATTTCGTGCTTCTGCCGGTTTCGGAACTTTGAGTTTTCGGCTATGTGATTTCGAAATACTGAAAATCGGGATTTGAGTATTTCGAGATTGAATAGTGGACCCATATATATATATATATATATATATATATATATATATATATATATATATATATATGTATGTATAGGTATAGGACACTATCGAATGTACAATGTCCTGTCACATCAGCCTAATGATCGATGTCTGAACTTCAAACGTACCCATAATGGCACATTCTGCACATGCTCCGGGGTTACCCTCGGGTGAAGTAAACCACTTTAATTTTTTTATTTATTTTTTTTTTTGTAGGGGCAAAGCATTCCCAGCTAATTATATATAGTGACTCTGAGAATGCACAATCCCTGGGGAAAGAAAATATTACCCTACTTAGGGATTGTCAGTCTCACACACCTGCTGAACCACTGTCAACCATATGTCATTGTGCTACCATGTGTCAGGACACTGTATGTTCAATATAGTGTCTTAGACGAATATATATATATATATATATATATATATAGAGAGAGAGAGAGATAGAGAGGGAGGTAAATACTGAGTATTCGTGTAGTCCACTTGCAGCGTATTAAAACATTTTTTTTACTACTTTTGAGTGAATTTTTTTTTTTTAAGTTGTGTTGTTATTTTACCAAGCACAACAGCCAGTGGTATTGGTCCCCATAGAAAGGAGTGTTCATGCATATGTATATATATATATATATATATATATATATATATATATATATATATATATATATATATATATATATATATACATATTTATGATTCCACTTGAAACCATCGAATGTTCAGGACATCGAAGTTCTGATCATCGAGACCAGAACATCGATGTTCAGAACATTGAAGGTTCAAAGTGAACCACAGAAAAAGACATAAACTTTCAAAAACTACCCTACACCCCCCCCCCACTTTAATATTCCAACTCCGAGATTGCACTACAGTGGGGTAAGGGAAATCTTCCATTTACCGCTATATGCAGTAGCGCTAAATGGGAGATTTCCCGTACCCTACCTGCAATGCCAACACTCAGATGGCACACACACCCACACACACACACACACACACATACACACACACACACACACACACACACACACACACACACACACACACACACAACATGCAGGGCACTTTCCTGCCCTGCATATACACCCAAAACATTACATTATTACTTACCTGGCACTTCCACATTGAACTTTCGATGTTCTGAACATTGATGTTCTGTTCTTGATGATCAGAACTTCAATGTTCTGAACATTCCATGGTTTCAAGTGGAACCGTATATATATATATATATATATATATATATATATATATATATATATATAAACTATATAAATAGTTACAGCTCAAAATATCTAAAGCAAATTTGATTGAAAAGATATTTAAAGGGTTAAAAAACACTGAAAGCACAAAATATTGAAAGCACATTTAACTGATCAATTGGCTGAATGCTCATTTTGTATAGTGTTTGTACTTAGGAGTGTGCAGGAAAATTAATGTTTGTCTGAAAAGGTTTGTGCATGTGTGAGTTTTCACTGGATAGGGTAAGGATTAGATAAGTGGATCGATTTACTGTTTTGCATGCTTGATATTATGCATGTTCTGTTTTCTTTTGTCTTCTGTATTAGTGCTTTAGGAAAAGTTTTTAGTAATGTAATATGTAGGGTTGGGGTTTGGGGTGGGGCTTGAGTTAGGTACTAGCACCCCTTCTCCTATTCATAACCCTGCACATTACATTACTAAAATCCCTTTACCTAACAGTACCATTACCAAGGCATTTGATCTTGGCTTTGTAGTTGGGTGTATGATAGAAGGTATTTTTAGATGGACATAATTATTAGATATTTTGTGATTCAGTATTATGAGTTTTCAGTGTTTTTTACTTTCAGTGTTTTTTTTATATGTTCAGTTTTAGATATTTCATGATATAACTATATATAATTTTATATATATACATATATATATATATATATATATATATATATATATGTATATATATATATATATATATATATATATATATATATATATATATATATATATATATATATATATATATAATATATATATGTGCATGTATGTATACTGTGTATATATATATATATATATATATATATATATAAATTTCTTTATTGCATACACACATATAACAGGTATACTCTGTTTAAATACATATATATATATATATATATATTTATATATATATATATATATATATATATATATATATATATATATATATATATATATATATATCATGTCAAATTATGTAACAGTCGAAATTCATTTCATCAATGATTAAATAATTCAAGGGTTTTTACCCTTTTCTCAAGTTTGTGGGACCCTGGAGTTAGTGTATTTAATTTCCAGGAGGGTGAAAAGTGAAGCCCTGCTTTAAAAAGCTGTATTTTTGTTTTACATCTTATAATTGCAAAGGTAAACTGCTGGTTTGCATTTGCAATTATTTTTCTTGCGATGATAGTCTCACAAATCTCATATGTAAAGCCATGCAAATGACCTAGAATGACACAGAAAACCTCATGACACTAGAACCAACCCAATTTGGTTTAGTAAAGGTCATGCCTACCCAACCTGGTGGACTTCTTTGAGAAGGCCACCAAAGCAGTGGATGAGGGCAAAATGGTTCACACTGCTGATCTTGACCAGGCTATGGCATTTGACATAATACCACACTAAGACATTTTGACAAACTCAAGAGGTTAGATATAAACTGTTATGTCACCCAGTGGATAGCCAGCTGTCTCACAGAAAGGAGCCAGGAAGGTAGAATTTAGGAGAGACCGGTCACAAGTGGAGTCCATCAGGAATCAGTCCCGGGACCACTGTGTTTTGGCATTTATTTCTCTGAAGTCAAGGTCAATGTCAGGGACCTCTGGCTGACCAAATTTACCAATGATTGCAAATTAGTAGCAGTCATAGAATCCACCTTAAACATTGATATTCTCTAGGAAGTGCTGAAACAGACAAATAACATGTGCCCAAGTGATGAACTAAAACTAATTGCCAAGAAATGCAAAATAATATTATTCAGGAAGTCATTCACCTCTGGTAATTATCATATTGACAACACACTCCTAAGAACTGACCAAGTAGTCAGGGACTCAGGGACACACATAGACAGTAATCTAGCCTTTGATCCTCACATCTCTACAGTAGTGAGGAAATCATTCTGTTGTGCAACTTATAAACAAAAGCATGGCACTGAGGTCCAGGGAGCTCACTGTCCCACTGTATTCAGCACTCATCAGACCTGTTATTGAGTACAAGGCCCACGTTGGTATGTACCTAACTGTCCCACTGTACTCAGCACTCATCAGACCTGTTATTGAGTACAAGGCCCATGTTGGTATGTACCTAACTGTCCCACTGTATTCAGCACTCATCAGACCTGTTATTGAGTACAAGGCCCACGTTGGTATGTACCTAACTGTCCCACTGTATTCAGCACTCATCAGACCTATTATTGAGTACAATGCCCACGTTGGTATGTACCTAACTGTCCCACTGTATTCAGCACTCATCAGACCTGTTATTGAGTACAATGCCCATGTTGGTATGTACCTAACTGTTCCACTGTATTCAGCACTCATCAGACCTATTATTGAGTACAAGGCCCACGTTGGTATGTACCTAACTGTTCCACTGTATTCAGCACTCATCAGACCTGTTATTGACTACAATGCCCATGTTGGTATGTACCTAACTGTTCCACTGTATTCAGCACTCATCAGACCTATTATTGAGTACAAGGCCCACGTTGGTATGTACCTAACTGTCCCACTGTATTCAGCACTCATCAGACCTATTATTGAGTACAAGGCCCACGTTGGTATGTACCTAACTGTTCCACTGTATTCAGCACTCATCAGACCTGTTATTGAGTACAAGGCCCACTTTGGTATGTACCTAACCAGGCACATCCAGCAAATGGAAAATCCACAGAGGTTCCTAATTAAAAGAATACAGGATGTAAATAACGTGTCCTTTGCAGACTGCCTCAAAGCCCTGTTTCTGTATTCTCCCTCTTACAGGCTGTAACGGGGAGAAGGTCTATGCCTGGCATACAAGGCATTATCAGACCCCACCCTGATGGAGCTCCTGCACCAGAATTACCCAGTCTAAAGACTTATACCTTGCCTGTGATATAAATAGGATCTGCTGGAGAGACTGGTTTATATCCCAGAGAATACCCCTTGTCTGGAACAGGCTTCCCATTTATGTGAAGCAGAGTTACCCCCTAACTCAATTTAAGCACCAATTGGACAACTGGATGGAGATCAGAAAATTCATTCCTGGTTTGGCACCTGTATCTCTAATGGTCCCAGGCAGCCAGTAAATGGTTACTTTCCCCAGGTCTCTGCTTGTAAATGTTTCATCTACCAACATCTGCTTACACTCATCAAGGGTACACAGACTCATCAGAGATTTAGGATGCAGGGCTATGCTCAAAAGGGAACCAAAAGTTATTAGCCTAGCACATACCAGTGAACCTTAGATGTTAAAATTTTAGTAGTGGCACCTTTTTTTGTAGTTTTGTGTTTCAATCATACTCACCAATGATATCAATATATAATACATATGGGGGGTGGACCCTAGATAGCCAACTGAGGGCAGTGAATTTTGAGAGCTCCATAAACTAGTATAATAATATAGGAAAATGTTATTATTTTCAAATTTAAAATATCAGAAATCTATAGATAAACTACTAAACTACATAAATATCAATTTTGGTGGAGATATACAAAAAATTTCCTGTCAAGTAACTTGGAGATCTACTGAGTCACTGAATATGAACAACTCAAGGAATTCCCAACCAGATGCTGCTTCGAAAAAAAGAACTGCAATTGATAAAATCTACCTTACAGGAACTATCTTTGAAGATGGGTGGCTTTAAAAATGACTGCGCCCCCCACACCTCCCAACTATATATTCTAACTCCAGGGTCGCACTACAGTGGGGAAGGGGGCATATTCCATTTTCTTGCTAATAATACTTGTCAGTCAAATGAACTGTCAGTGAAATGAAGTGTCAGTCAAATGAAATTTCAGTGAAATGGGGTCAGTGAAATGAAAGTCAGTGAATTGGATAATAAAAGGGCTATTTTAAACCACATGTACACATACTGATGGTCTCCCAACACTTAGTTTAGCTCATTAAGTTGATTCTTGATAAAACAAATAATAATAATAAGCACAATTTTTTATTTAAAATGTATTTTGGTCCAAACACATTCAGGACTTACATAACAGTGGTAGTCCAAGTTATTGTGAAAGACTAAGAGCACTTGGTCTTGTGCAGTACCCTTTGCAGTAGTCTGGGAGGTGAGCTTGCTCGGACGTGTTGGGCATATGGGGATAGCTGATTCTAGGGGTGTTTGGGGTTGCCTGGAAGTGCTAGAGAGTCATCAGATTTCCTTCATTGAAATATCTGTGGGGATGGAAGGTGTGTTGAGTGGTTCACTAGCAGAGTGGCCACTGCATGGAACAGGCTGGTAAAATGGTTTGGATATTTTAAGAACAGCCTGAAAACACACCACATGAACTAGTGAATGGTATTCCGGCAAAGTTGGATGGCATTGTTGCCTGTGCTTGAAACACTGATATGTGTGTATGTAATGATGGAAATATACTTATAGCAAATAAGAAATTAGAAGGGTCTCATAATTTAAAATCTATGGACAGTATAAACATGCTTGGAAGGAGCAAGTAATAAGAATAAACATTACACTTTGTGGTCTCTCAAATAACTAAGCAATAGCCAAAAAAAAAAAAAAAACAACAGTTATGTAATGTATGATTTTAGTAAATCTAGACATAAAATATATAATCGTCATATAAGATGAAGCAGTCTGCTGAATTTAGATATTAAAGATAGGATTTAATAGCATGTGCTTGTGTATAATAACACTACTGTCTTAACTTGTCATAAATGACATATACTATATTGAACATCAAGGGGAAGCATGATGATTTTCTCATATAAGTAAATGTGCATAACAAGTCATATACTTGCTTTAGCTTGAATTGTAGTTTTTGTAACCCTTCTTGACCATATATAATAAGCGGTTATAGCTTGAATTGTAGTTTTTGTAACTCTTCTTGACCATATATAATACTTAAGTGGTTACCAAGGTAACTAATGTCTTATACATGACATCAAACTGACAAAGTTGTTCAAGGGACACAACAGAAGCCTGAATTTGAAATGTCACAGAATGTAACAATCACATTCTGAACAAATAGTATTACATTGACAATAATCACTCATTTTAACCTTTGTTGATTACACAAAATAGAATGTTTCCATTTAAATCTAAAAACTTTCAGTATATGCCATAAAATGGCAATTTATGAA
Source organism: Protopterus annectens (assembly GCF_019279795.1). Lineage (NCBI taxonomy): Eukaryota > Metazoa > Chordata > Ceratodontiformes > Protopteridae > Protopterus > Protopterus annectens. The sequence continues at coordinate 372,374,778 of NC_056727.1, read as the reverse complement.
TATGGAAAGGGAACTTGTAATCATTAATCACAATAAGTGAATTTGTTGTTTTTAACCTATAATTTCACTCATTTTATAATAAGAAATGACAGATATGAAAATCCTTATGTGTAGGAAATGGGGGAAGAGGGATGCACTGATAATTAAATTGCACTAACTTTCATCAATGTTCACATAAAACAAACTTGATGCTTTAAGTAAGTTAGCAGCAAACAAAGTGATTACTTAAATGCTGGCAAACAATGAAATTTAACTTCTGATATATCCAGTAAAATACATTGCATTATAAACATTATGTATAAATATTATTACCATCTATTTATATTAAGTAATAAGCTTTGAAAGACTTCATCAATAAGGGTGAGTATGTTCAATAACTGTGTGCTATAATCTTTTACTGAGCTTTTATATATGATACATCCTACTTTACTATGATTGAATTGCTTGTCATCTATCTTTCATGTAAATATTAATTGTCTATACAAAAAAGTAGACATTTATATGGTATTAGAATTCTGTCTAATCTACAATAGTTCTATATCTGTTCAAAATAATATAAATATTACTTATTCCTATAACAAATATTCTCCATATGATGATTTCATTTATGGAGCTCAGATGTTCTGGATTGTCAAGGTATGAGTGATAATCTGATAGACTTAGGTTTATTCATCAGATTAGGAATGATTTTCATTTCATGGCTAGTGTGGATTTTAATTTTGTATCATTTATTAATTTAAATTTGTTATTTCACAAAAACATTTTTAGTATGCCTGACCAAAACATTATCTTTATTGGTAAACACTCAAAGTATAAAACTGATAATTTTCTTTAAAAGCTCAAACATATACTTTATAGTTATCAGAGGAAAATGTTTAATAATCACAATAAAACAAAAAATGCATAGTCTAAGTAACATAAGACAGATTTAACTTTATTATCTGTAAATACCAATGGCTTAAACAATCCTATCAATAGATCAAATCTACTGAAATATTTAAAACTGAACAAAGCACAAATTGCCTTCCTTCAAGAAACTAATTTCAAAACAAATGACAATTACAAATGGAATCTTAAGGAATATTTGATACTGGTGCAATCCACTTACAAGACAAAGACAAAAGGGGTAACAATTTTATGGAAAACAAATGTGATTAACCCAGAAATCATTTATAAGTATGAAGATAAAGATGGCCTTATGGCATTAGTAATAGATAAATATAATAACAGAATATGGACCCTAGCCAATCTATACTGGTTCCCAGGCACTGGAACAGGAACAGTTAAAAAACACTTGGATTTCATGTCCAATAATTATAAAGGCAACTTAATATTAGGAGGAGATTTTAACTGTTTATCTGATATTTCTGAAACTACAAATAAAAGACCACCACATACATCTGATGTATCAAAAGCTTTAAACAAGTGGGTAGAATTATTTCATCTTGTAGATACTTTCAAATTTAAAGAAGATACATTTTTGTTGTTTTCCCATCAAGATCACAGAATTGGTACCCAAACTAGAATAGATAAAATATTTGCTGCCCATGACTTACACTCCAAAATCATTAATTTCACAATTACTCCCTGCCCCTTTTCAGACCACAGTTCATTGATACTAAAACTTCAAAATGGGTACAAGCCATTAATCTTTAACTCCAAAATTCCAGCATGTATAACTAAAATTAAAGAGTTCAAACCCTGGTTATTATCTGTATTACAGTTCATCTTAGATATCAATTACACCACATAGATAAATAAAATAATGATATGGGACTCATTAAAAGCTTACAAATATGGTAAAAGCTTAACTTGATATAAAAAAATAGAGAATGGGATTCTGAATTATTAGATCTACAATCCAAACCTTTGTCAGTTAAAAGCTGAAAAAAATCTAAATCATTTAGAGATGAAAAATAAACAATAATTAAACAATAAATACAATGAAATTCTAACACATAAAACTAGTTTAGCTTTAGAAAAACTAAAAATTAATACCTTGGCCACTTCTCCCAAATATCTACATAATTTATCCACAAGAATAAAAATACAATCAAAAGCTAATAACATTAAAAGGGAAAAATGTCTCAGATATAGGTGAATTTTTTGAGGCTTATAGAAATCACTATATGGAACATTTCCAAAAAGAAAATATATATATTGATCAATTAAATCTAGATGAAAAATGTTCTAATATAAAAAATACCAGAAAAATTAAAACTAGATCTGCAAGCACCCATATCCTACAAAGAAATTACAGATACAATAAAAGAAGGTAAAAATAATAAAACTCCAGGTATAGATGGCATAATTATGGAAATATGTAAACTTTTTTCTTCAAAGATACTATCCCTCTTCCATAAAACTCTATTAGAAATTCAGTCACAAGTTTTAATACCACCCTCTTGGATATATTCCTTAATCACACCAATCCTAAAAGAAAACCAATCCCAAACCTCTGTACCTCATATAGACCTATATCATTATTAAATAACGACTATAAGATATTTATGACAATATTAACAGAATGAAAATACCACTATAAAATAATAAATAATGATCAAACTGGATTTATATATCAGATACACACATGACAATATTAAAAGGATAATTTCTCTTATAGATTATGTTAATAAAGAAAATAAAGAAACACTCATAATTAGCTTGGATATAGAGAAAGCCTTTGATTCCCTAAATTGGGACTATTTATTCAAAATTCTAATGCTATTTGAATTTCCTGCATCCTTTGTTCATCTCCTAAAGAATATATATAAAAATAATTTAGCGTATGTCAAGTTATGTTATTTTACCTCTGAATGTATACATATAACAAAAGACACTAAACAAGGATGTCTCATGTCATTGATTCTATTTGCTCTGGCTATTGAAATATTGGCAGATTCAATTCATAACAATATAAAAATCAAAGGAATAGATGTTTATGAACAATACAGTTCTAAAGTAATGCTATTTGCTGATGATATATTACTAACATTATCTAATACAAAAGAGACATTAAAAGAATTAGACATATTAATTGACACATTTCACATGACTTCAGGACTCCATTTCAATAAATCAAAATCAAAAATTTTATTTTAACTAAAAAAAAAGAACTGCAGACTAAGGGGGATCACATCATAGGGAAACAAGAATCTACCTTAAAATATCTAGGAATTGAGTTATGCAAGGATAATAATGAATTAGTCTCAAAAAACTACAATAATATCATCTATACAATTAAAATCTCTGTGGAAAAATGGAACAAAATAATATTAACATTTGAAGATAGACTACAGTTAATAAAAATGGTTTTACTGCCCAAGATCCTTTATATAGCCTTGGCAATACAACTGTTACCAGAAAGGAATATACTTAAAGAAATAAATTCATGACTAATAAAATTTTTATGGTTTCCCAAAAGAAACAGAATAGCTTTAATACATCATATCAGACCATGGAAACAACGAGGATTAAACTTTCCTGATATAGAAACATATTTAAAAGCATCACTATCTAAAACAATCTCCGATTGGATAAGTCCAAATTACTCTGCAAATTGAAAAGAATTACTAGCTGTAATATCAATAAATGAATTTGATTTACAAAAAAAGTTCAAATAACAGATAAAAACAATTTGCCATGGCACATATTATGTATTAGTATGCAATATAACATAACTAAACCCACTAAAACTTGTATGATTAATTATTACATTGACTCATTTAGGAATATTATTAATGCAAATATAGATTTAAAAAATCTGGTTTGATCTCTTAACACCATTTATAGTCACAAAGAACTTACCACATGAAATATATAGATAAATTATTAATTCCTGGGAACAGAAAGGATTTGTTTGTTGGCTCCAATGTATTAAAGAACTAAAAGTTTTAGATATGCTAGTAATAAAAACAACATTCAAAATTCCACAACAGAACTGACTAAATTTACAGAGTATCCTGTCAAATTCAGAAGATTTAAGTAGAATAATTAACAATTCTTCATTTAAAAAAAATACCTACATTTAGGAAATACATATATGAAATCATATATAATGACTTTGACATGGGAAACAGTATTTCAAAATTTTACAAAATATTGATAAACTATAAAGTAACACCCAAAATCTCATATTGGAAATATATAACAAAAGGACACTCAGTACAGTTGACTGAAGATATTAAAACAAATATCTTATTATCGATAAAATAGACATGCCCCAGGATTCATGAAGCTTTCCCCAGGTGTAGGCATAGCGTTGGCGTTCTAACACCAAATATGGCCACCGAACGATTCAGGTGCGAGCTGTTTCCACGTGCACTACCTGCATACGCTACACCCACACAACTCCTGAGCCTTGTATGTAAAATTACCCCATGTGCAGCAGTGTAGCATGCAAATGAAGGTATGTAGTGATTCAAGAAGTGGTGCATGCATAGTGTAAGCATGCAGAAATGTAAACCATAGAAAACGGTTTACATTTTTGCAAACATAAAATCGAAGCCATGACAGCCGACCAAACACATGTATTATATTGTTAATATATGCCAATGGTTAAATATATAGCCATTGGCATAAAAAATGTACAAAATAGAAAATTAACATTTAATGCATATAGTCACACTATCTCGATGTGGAAGCGCAGGGCAGCAGTGCACAAAGGGGATTGCAAGGAATATATAAAAGTATAGAATAAAACTGCAATGAAACACATATCATTATTTCCCCATAATAGTCAGTGGCAGGCATGCTACACCATACTTATGGTGCAAGGGTTGCTAAGGGCAGTGACAGTGTTATGTGCAGTAGCTAGGAATTAGTAGGCAATGCCATGCAAATGAGAGGAGTAATAGTGAATTGCAGATTCCCCACTGGTGTAAGGATGCACATCACAGCATAGCATTATAACACCGAGTTGAGCCCTTGAGATAAAGATGATATCAATAGAGGGGTGTGTTACCATTGCTGTAAGCACATTGGAGCATTGCTAAACTGGTCTGCCCCTAGCTAGGCAAAGCTGCAGGACAGTGGTGTGTCAAATTAGCCATAGCTATGCTTAGCTGAGAGTACACAAGGTAACCGAGTATGCATGTGAACAGAGATGAAAACGTGCATAAACCCGGTAAACGGGTATGCGTGGCGTGCACTGCATCTGAAACAGGAAGGATATAGGAAAGAAATAAGGAAATGCTGCAGCAGTGAAATTGGAGTACAAATTACTAATTAACACCTAGGAGCCTACAGTGGGCCATTGACAACAGCTAACAAGGCTGCAAGCAGCTACCTGCAGAACAGGAAAGTGGAGGGGCTGTACTGCAAAGAAAACAGTAAAGTGTCAAAGCAGAACAAAGCCAATTTGCAGTATATCAGCTACAAGGCACATTTGGCCATGACTGGGTAGGGAAAGTACAAAACAGGAAAGACGGCAGGTGGATGCATGCCTGATAATGGGAGGGGTTCCAGGTCTAAAAATGAACTGAAGAGCAACAGATTAATCAAGACAGGCAAGTAGATCTCCACAGTAAAGGCCCTACACTTTCAAAACTCATTGCAAAACCCATAATTAAGACATGCTGCAGCTGGAATAGCTCATACACACCCCTGACATCAGCAGCATCCATAGCACAATACTATAAAGTGTGAAAGCACCTCACACACATTTGTGTATTCCCATACACTCTGCACCATGGTGTATACAGATAGGGAACTTTTATTATGTACATTTTAGGGGCTACCATAGTTTTGATCCACCAGCATGTGTTGGAGACTGAAGGTGGTGTGGAGGACGATGCACACGACCACCTCAGACACCAGAGGAGAAGGAGATTGTTCAGACCCAGGGTAACCTACCAGGGACTACATGATCTGGAGATAATAGAGCATTACAGGGTGGACAGGGACATCCTACAGCAACTTGTGGAGCTGTTCCAGCCACACCTCAGAGCCAGAACAAACAGAGGGGATCCCATCCCAGTAGATACGAAGGTATGTGTAAGCCTGAGAATACTAGCTACAGGTACCTTTCAAAGACCAACTGGGGATATCATGAGGATCTCAAAGGCATCAGCATCCAGGCTACTACACCAGTTCCTGGATGCCATGTTACCACATGCCAATGAGCACATATACTCCCCCCGAACGCAGGAGGAGTTGGCCAGCAATATGCATCTCTTCCACCATGTGGAGAATATCTGGAGGTACTGGGTGCAACAGACTGCACGCACATACACATCAAGTCACCACCCAGTGAGCAGGGTAGGTGCTACATAAACCGCAAGGGATACCCCTCCATCAACTTCCAGGTCATGTGCAATGCCCAGGGCATTATCATGGATGTGTGTGCTGGCAGCCCTGGAAGCTATTACGACTCCACATCTGGCATGCCTCACAGCTGTATCAGTTATTTGCCGGGGGGGACATCCCAAATGGCCACCTGGTGGGGGATGCTGGCTATGCACTGGAACTGTGGATAATGACTCTCCCATCAGAAATGCACACACACAAATGCAGGAATGCCATAATTAGGCACATGCACAAATCAGAATCATCATAGAGCATGTGTTTGGGAAGCTGAAATCATGGTTCCGTAGCTTGGACATATCTGGTGGAACCTTGCAGTACTCTCCAGGCACATGTGCCCACATCTTCATAGTATGTACCTTGCTACACAATTTGGTCCTGCAGAAACAGCTGCAGCAGGGACAGAATGGTGAAGGCCCTCACAGTCCACCACCATTGCCAAGAGCCACAAAGGCACAGAGGTACTCAGGCCATGAACACCCTGAGCCAGCCCCAGTAGGCAGATGGAGGCATTCCCAGTATGCCCATGCCTTGGCAAAGAGGGAACGTATAGCATACACACTGACAGTGTAGGCACCTAGGGACTGACACCTTTCTCCACCTACACATACAGTAAAAATGGATGGCACACACACAAGACTACCTGTAAATTGTCATGTATAGGCTGTCTACTGTGTGTATCCAACAAAGGCAGCCCTCAACTATTGCACACACAGCTGCCATTGGCACAAGGTAAGTCAACACCTGAACAGTAAATTAAGCTATCAGCATATGCTGATAATGTATGCATAGATTGTAGGTACTTAGCTAACTTCCAGAGACCATTCATAATCCCAGCCAAAATGTGTCAGCTTTTGCCACCCCAGTGATTCATTAACTGTCCCTCTGTGGAGCAGAGCCAATGGCGGGATTCCTGGGGTGCATCTACTGATCCCCATCCACTCTTCAAGGTTTCTCTTCCAGAGTGTTAGTGAGGGGCTCTGTATAATGTAGTTAGGGATGTTGTTCCAAAGTATGGGGAGTGTCTGTGACAGGAAGCTGTTCCTCCAGCATCTTCCAGTTATTGTTGTGGCAAGGTTCATCTCATTACAGTGTGTGGCTCACTGTGACATGGATTCTCATAGGTGGAACATATCCATCAAGCCTGAATTCGACATGGCTGTGTTGGCCAGCAAAGATCATCTTTGGGCAAACCAGATGCCACTGAGTAAAGCAGGAGTTTATTCAGTCTGGCTGCATAGGCCATATGTTGGAGGCCAGTATTCCCCTTGGCAAGGTACATTCACGGACCTCCCAGCTGCTGGAAGTGTCTTCTGAGGTACATCCCACAAGGGTTATTATTCCCTATGATGGGACTCATGAGTGATGAGTAAAGGGGCACTATAACCCCAGTATGTCTAGATGGGAATCCTTTAGTAATCAGATGGCCTACATAGAAAGATGTCCTAACTACTGTGGAGATATGATTGTCAAAGGGGAGATCACCATCTACCTTAGTCCCCAGATACCCCATTACCTCATCCGTATTAAAGTGGCTGCCACTTATGTGTTAATATGTGGATGCCAATTCCACAAAGGAATGACCATGCAGTTAGTGGCACTTGGCTGGAGGCCGTGACATTGACACCCTGTGACATTCTCTGTGAGGCCCCTTGAGGGATGTCTGTGTCAGCTGGACTGACAATCATGGCTCCCAGTTCGCAGTCATTGCCAAACATGGTCTGCCGTAATCCACCTGTGTTTGACTGTACCTCTGAGATGTATATGCCAAACAGTAGGGCTCCCAGGACTGAGTCCTGTGGGACACCAGTCGTGACTCATCAAGAGCTGGACCTAGAGACCACTAGTCATACCATGTGGGTTCTGTGTGTAAGCCCATTGGCAACCCAACCTGTGATGTATGGGTGTATGTAGAGGCTGGTGTGTTTATCAGTAATACCTGAGTGGGGCATGGTGTCAAAAGCCTTGGCGAGGTCCAGGTAGTATGTGTGAACCACCTCTTCCATCAGCTAATGTCTTGGTGACTGTATCTAAGACATCAAACAGGTTCAGTAGGCATGAACTGCACTCAACCAAGCTGACCTGGGTTGGGTCACGTGTTCGGAGGTTACCAACGTCTTTGTTAATGAGTGCCATGAGAATGCGAACCATACCATTGCAGACCAGGCTAGTCAGGCTTATGGGGTGGTAGTTACCATGGTCAGTTGTGATTCCACCTTGATGGAGTGGAATAACCATTGCCATGTGCCATTGTATGGGCATGTGGCCTGTGGAGAAGTGGAGGGAGGAAAGCTTAATTAGGTTGGGGGCAGGTTGTCTTGTACAGTTTGCAAAGATGCAGTCTGGGACAAAATCTGCCTCCAATTATGCTGTGTTCTGCTGTTAGAGAAAGCCATTTCCACATGTGTCTCTGATGTGTGGGATACTGTACCTCTCAGTTAGTGCTGTGAGCACTTTAGGGAGTGAAGTATGCACAGAATGTATCTGCAAGAATGTTGGTGATATCAGTAGGGTCAGCATATTTTGTGCTATATTTCACCGGCACAGTGCAAATCTATGTGTCACCATGTAGATCCTTGACATAGCCATGGAAGGCTTTGTGGTTATCTTTTTAACCCTTGCGTATTCTCTTGCTGATGCTAGCCTTGGATGGTGACATGAGAGACCTACGTATCATCCTAATAGTGGTCACGGATGTCTGCCCTTCGTGGGATTTGCAGTTTGTCTGGAACACTGTCCTACTTCTGTAGTATAGCCTGTTTATTGCAGAGGTCCACCAGACCGGTGTCCATGTCTAGGAGGAGTAAGTCTTGGTTTAAAAGTGAGGGCATGATCCATACATCCATGTAGGTGCTTATAGACTGCATTTGTAAATCTGTCTGTATCTTGAGCAGTGTTTCCTCTTAGGGTGGGAACTGTGAAACCCCCACCCCTGTCACTTGTAGTGTAAATTTAGTTGTAGGAAAGGTATACACTATGGTATCCATGGGTGGGGGAGATGCTTGAGTGTGGAAACAGTGAATAGTTCATGGTCAGATCTAACCAGTGACCGGGTAACCTCCACTGTGGTGCAACTGTTACCCATGTTGGTGATGACCACTTCTAGTTGTTTCCACCCCATGTTAGGGAGGTTACCACCTGATACAGGGCATATGAGGTGATACATTCCAGGAAGTGCTGGCCATGGAAGTGAGTACTGGAGTAAGTTTCCCAGTTAATGGTATGGTAGTTGACATCGACCAATGCCAGTGTGTGCGTTAGGACTGTCATGTTCTCCTCTGTCTCCAGGTAGGTGGAGTGGTGGTCCTGGGCCATGGAGGGTGATCCATAGCAGGCCACAGTTTACATTGCAGTTGCGGTTGATGTTAGCTGCACATGGATGATCTCAGAGGTATCATGCTGCCCCACTAACCTGGAGGTGTAGGAATCCCTGATGAATATGGATACAGCCCCTCCATGTCTGTCACTCCATGTTCTGTGCCTGAAATGTGTGGTATAGGTTTTAGTCTGGTAGTGCTGGTGTGCTCTCAGGAGCCTTAAGACAGATCTCAGTTACTGCACAGATGTTGATGTCCATCCTGAGGAGTGCTGTGAGTGCAAGCATGTTATGATCACAACTACTGGTGTTGAGTAGCATAACCCTCATTGAATCTGCTATTGTGCTGTTTATGGAGCTGGTATTCACCTTTGAGACTCTCCCAAATAAGTCACCATGGGGGTGCCAATAGCCTTGGCCAGTATTCCAAAGCCTAAGGCTGACACATAGGCCGGTATGGTATCGTTGCATGCATGTTCCCCATCTGTGCTTGTTTTTCATCTCTCCTGTAGGTAACCTACTGGTAAGCATTAGAAAGCCTTAAACTTATACAAGTCTTCTAGCTTCCAAGATAAGCTTTAGCAGTGACTAAGTATCAGTGTTCTGTATGTTCTTGCTGCACTTAACTGTTTCCTGACTACATGGTGATTTCTCACTGTATATTGTGATCTGAAGGTCTGTTTATTCACATATTATGGCTGTGATGGCCTGCACTTTAGAGGTTTACAGATAGCCTACTACCTATCTGCCCAAGGGCAATTAGAAGCATAGTTACAATGTGTTGGCTTTCCCCGCACCATTGATGAAGTAACTGAGCCTCTGTCAAGCTTAATCAATGAAGCAATTCCAGGCAGAGTTGCTGGAAGCTGTTGAAGACTGGGGTTGTGGAGGGTGATAGAGGCACTTAGTGAAATAAAGAAGGCATGTTAATGTGGCAATTCAATACCATTCAATTCCCCCAACAGGTTTTGCAGCTATCAAACTGGACAGTCTCCCCAACCCCCTGGCTGCACGGGTCTGGGACCCATGATCCCAGGGGTGTATATTCTGTTACCCATTCACACAACACGGTTTCCATTGAAGTGTGTCAGTGAAGGGTTATGCCTAATGTAGTTAGGAATGTAATATATTGTCTCACAGTACATTTTTTATATGTTGTTATTTCAAGAGTACGTGAAGCTCAGTGAGTTTGGGGGCCTCAGTCCTTTGCTTAGCCTAGCTTACACATAGAAATCATCTAAATAGGAAATAGATGGAATCAACGTTAATGTCATCAGTGTAATGGTTACAGCATCTGCATAGTATTGGTGCATTCAAGGTTCCAATCCCGATAAAGGCAGGGATGTTTATCATGTTCAAAAGTATACCTTAACCACAGCTTGCATATATAGGAAGTAATTGACTGTATAATAAACATTCGGAACACCCATATAAACTCATGTGTGCTGGAGAGTACAGTCAACAAAGAATGCAATGTTCTGTCATCACATAGTGAGATGTTACTTCACTGACATGTATATATCCTGAGTAGCTAGCGGATGTGGCCGTGTTTGCGCACATAGGGTATACATTACAAAGTTTGTTTAACTGTGTTTAACCGCTGATATAATGTCACACAAACACTTTTAAACATGCTTACAACTGCTTAAAGGAGCCTTATTCTGGAGTAAAAAACATTTGTAAAGCATCGCAGGTGTTGAACCCTCGACCATGCACACTATAGTCACGGAACTTTCCATTAAGGAATCTAACGTGTATACATGCTTCATTGTCTTGAGACTACACCTTATACCATATGCATTTCACTGTAATGATCACAAATGGGACAGTCACTTTGTGTACATATGTACAGTACATTGTAATGTACTGTAGTTTGTGAACCAACTCATTCCAGTCTACATACTTATTACTGTTAAAAATTAATACAAAATATATATATATATATCTATATCTATATATATATATATATATATATATATGCATGTCAGTGATGTCTGCACATATATATATATATATATATATATATATAGATAGATATAGATATTTTATTTTATTTATTTATTTATTTAACATTTGTTGACTGGGAATGTCCGACTAGGTTCCACTGAGCCTGTTTTCAGTGGATGCCCGGGGAGAAATGCTCCCGATGCATGTTTTTGGAATAGATATATATATATATTATACAGTTACATCAATAACCATATATATAAACATCTATGAACACACTTCGTGACACAGAAGCACTCTAAAGGAATTGGAGTGTACACAAATCACATGCAGCTCTGTTATTATATCAATTGATATTAATCTAATTCACCATAGATGGGATGGTTGTTGTGTGCGTGAAGATTGGGGTGGGGGAGGAATGATGGGTAATGCAATCATGCATCAAGGAGGGCCTGGGTCGGATGTCCAATAAGTGAACTGGAGGGGTATACATGGAGTATGGGGACAGTATAAAAAGGACACAAAGCAAGAACCTTTCTCATTCATAATACACCCTGTCATGTCACATTGCAACACCTAATTTCACAAACATATGAACATCTGTGTTTCCGACCTTATGCGTTCGACCATACAACTGTCGACCGAGTGATGTTCGCAATTTCAATAGTAAACCATTCTAAACACCATAACATTTGCACATATCTCAGATGACTCACTGGTAAAGTTAGTGACTGTGGTGTTCATGGTCCTGGGTTCAAGACCTGCAAGGGCTGTTAGGTTATTTTGAGGGCCAGAATAAGGGCTATTGGATGCAGGTGGATTAAAGCACTCTCAAGCAGTTGTGAGCAGGTTTGCTCGACTGTAAGTGGCACTGAAACACAGTAAATGGAGAAGTTCTTCACAGGTTTAACCTTTGCTTAACATCACGCAGACCATGGGCAAACCTGCTTACAACCACGTAAATGTGTGTTATTCACACTTTCCCTACCAGTGCTTACTCTGAGAGGTAAAACAATAACGCCTTCCTGGAGTAGAACCTGCAACTATGTACTCCATCCTCACAGTAACCTAACACTAAGCTACCTGGTATGTACCTATCCCAGTTGTGTATGCAGACAGGTTAAACCACAAAAGGGAGGAATGTGTTGAAATAGGACAACCCGCCATGTACCCAATTAAAGGTGTATGCTCATATATAAATAAACATATATATATATATATATATATATATATATATATATATATATATATATATATATATATATCTAGATTCACTTCATAACACTGAAACTTCATAATACTGAAAATGACAAAACTTCATAATACTGAAGACCAAAATACTGAAAGCTCAAAATACTGAATACACAAAATACTGAAACTCAAAATACTGAAAACACATATTATGCGTAAACTCAGCTTAAACAACATAAATCACAGCAATTTCTACCAAATATATGCAGGGGGCAAGCCCCTGCATTTCACCCCCCCTGCTAATTATATATATACTCCAAGATTGCACTTAACTACACTATGTGCAATCTTGGAGTTGATATATTTAATTAGCAGGGGGTGTGGGGGGCGCAGCCCCCCACATGGGGGGTGCAGGGGTACATACATAACTATGCTGCCTTGAGCTGGTCAAACAACCTGGCCAGACTGAAACATATGCAGAGGTATTAGGTACAGACAAACCCTGCACAAGTAGCAATATTCAAAAATATAACAGCAGTACTCACATTTAGACCAAATCCTCTAGGCATTACACACAATATATTACTGTTCGTCTCCATACAGCTGTTGCAATAGAGTCCAAATAACACTTCTACACTGTCTTCCTCACAAGTAAGGCAAGGGGACAGTGCCCAAGTGGAGTACTCAGTTATACTCCACTGTAGCCATGGTATTGGCTAAGGTAGTAGCAGCGCAGCTGATGTGCATGTAATTAGCTACTTAGGAACATCAATTGGTCATCGGGATAGCACATGTTACTGATTTGTAACTATAAAAGGTTGCCTAGTCACACATTCAAACCATCTGTATCTACCTGTAGGACAGTACAAAACCCTGAAAGACGAACCGAAAATGAGTATTATACTAGTCAATAACACCTCCGATTACTAAAAAGGTATGTATAACATGTAGTATGTCTGTGTATGTAGTACCTGTACTGTAAGAATTAAAGTGAATGCATATAGTGGAAATAGATATCTTGTAGTGATGTATTTTTGAGCAGTAGTAATGCTTGTAGTATTATATGTGTGCACTGCTGTAGGTCACATGGCAAAGTCCGCATACACCACAAGGGATGATATGGGCTTGGAACCCACCAATTCACTTCCAGCCACTGTCAGTGTGAGGATTGGTCCAACAAGTATGTGCTATAACAGGGGATAGTATATGTCGATATATTGCAACAGTCGACATATGTATGGGTGTATAAGTACGATGAACATGTTGAAGGTGGGCTTACCGTGCAAATATGGTGTGCATTGTGGGATATTGTGCTAATAATTGTGTAATGTACAGTATTCTAGGCAGATCTGTATTCTATTCTACATAGCAGTTCTGTTATGTTATGCAAACAGTAGTTATGTCTATTGACAATTACAATACTCAATTACAGGATACATATCATTTGTATTCATCGGATAGTTTAGCAGCATGATAGCAAAGATAATTGGAAGAGCCAGGTAACTATCCATGCACATAACAGATGTAATATCCACCTCTCTAGTATCATTTGCAAGCAATAACAGCTGTGCATGTGTGCATGTTATGCAAATATGTAGTGACCCTTGTTACAGGGCTGGACCTCTCTAGTATAGTTTGCAAGCAATAACAGCTGTGCATGTGTACATGTTATGCAAATGTGTAGTGACCCTTGTTACAGGGCTGGACCTCTGTAGTATCGTTTGCAAGCAATAACAGCTGTGCATGTGTACATATTTTGCAAATGTGTAGCGACCATTGTTACAGGGCTGGGCCAAATTGCTATGTGCACACCTACATAGAGTGGATATTGAGAGTACAGACACACTGGTTGAACTACCAGGTTTGTGTAGCCCAACCTCTCATTGCCAACCTAACAGCCACTTGCACATACTGTATGTAAGGTAGTGCACAACACTGGTAATGAAACAGGTTGCATATCATCTTTAACTCCAGTGTAACATCTGCAGTAGGAGTGTAAGATGTAGGAGACAGCTGCCCATGTGTAATAGCCGCTTCACAGGTGATGGTTCACACCATCTGATTATATCCTGATCGTGTTGATAGTGGCATCAGAGTCTATTGATACATGACTCTGTTTGGAGAGTGGGTGTCTGTGCCCAACAGAGCTCATGGTCCTGGTGGATATGTGAGTATATAACCAGAGAAGGAAACAGACCTGTAGACATTTGCATCATCTGTAATCAACTAACAGGATGTGATGTGCTCCTCAGAGGAGGATTGCTGCTAAAGGTTGCTACAATGTTTCCATAATAGCCAGTGTTGTCATGTCCATAACACAAATATTTACATGTGAGCATCACTGTCTAAAACATCTTCATAAGCAATACGAAAACTAAATACAGCACTTGGTACTTGTAGTACTGACTGCTCATACAGGCATGTCCACTAGTCAGCTACTGGTGTTTATTAATGTCAGCTTTGTGTATGTGGGCATCCTGGGGGGATGCAATCTCTATGCCATGTACACTGCCAAACCCACCTAACACCACACCCCACACATTGCTTGGGATGCAGCTACAGAGGTAAGCTGGAAGGCATCCCAATCTACAGCCATGACTGGACTGGACAGTCATGAGGTGTAGGTTAACACATGCAGTTCATCAACTCAACCAACACATACCCTTACCCGAACACAGGACACCCACATACACTACCAGAAATCACACACATTCGCAGACGCTTCTAAGTATCTGGCCAAACAAGAGAGCCCCCAAGCAGGAAGAGACAGACACAGAAATACACAAACTGTATGACATAGTTTGCATAATTGTGCAACAACTCAGAACACGTGACTGGAAACATGCCCAACAGTACTCATTTGTGAATGCAAACTCTAGCACTAAGTTACACACCAACCAATATGAGGGCATACATACTGTCAGCTGCCTGTCTGCCATGATTAGCCACATACCCATACACTCAGACTACCTTTTGAACTATACACATGGCTCTGGCATATTCCATGTTGTTGTGCAGGACCTGTAATGTAGTAGTCTGGACTGCATGGAAACACATGTAGGAACTGTCAGGTCTTGTAGCCCATGCTGGTATGTCCCAAGGCCTGGGTAGCATTCTGCCATTGGCCAGAATGATACTGCAGTACAGGGACAAAAGGATTGTATTCCACAATTGTCTAGTGTAGTGGTGCATGTCAAAGGGTATCCAGTATCTGTTGTCCTGGGATAACATGGTTGACAGTCCACGATGCTTTGCCAGACAGGGCCTGCACCTATCACCCCAGGGAATCTGGATACTGCCTAGGGCTCATGCTTTCCCAATAGTGCCTTCATCATGCATGGTTCAAGTGAATGTCCACTGCTGTTACAGAGACAGCCAAGCAATAAACTGTGGGTCTCGCTACACAATGATACATGTCAGAAACACTAGATGAACACACATATGTCAATCCCTAACATGGAGAACATATCTGTGCCGTGGCTGAGACATGTTTCAGCGGTCCGGAGAGCACACCTGCATGACCATGTTATAACACATACCTCACCTCTTGCCCGTTATCCTTTATTGGAGCAGATGGGACGCAGGTGTGTCCATATTCCTGAAGGATATGTACACCACCACACTAGTTGCACTTGCATAACTTCAGATGCATTATGCTGAGCAACTACCTTTGTGCCAAAGTGGAATTCAAATTGCACCTTGAGACAGATCACCCACCAGGCCGCGGATTTCCCAACTGTCATAATGTGCTGCAATGGGGAGGATTATGTCTGAGACAGAACCATAATAATGGCTACTCTCAACTATGGATCACAGTAGTCACACAAACAGTGCTAACAGTATGCTACACATAATTAGTCTTCAATGCCAATGTTATGTTTCCAAAGAGCAGAGTGGTGACTGTCATGGCACCCATGCAGATGGACAATGCATGTTCAAATGCTGAATCCTACACAAATGAACCTTAAGCAGTCACATATGTGCAGTGATTGTGCCATTGAAACAGAACCAGGATTCAACCCAACACAAACAAGAAGACAAACTGGTGGTACCATGCTCCAAACTGTACCACAGAAGGTAGTAATTGTTGCAAGAGTGAACACACATGAGTGTAGGTGATCCCTGGTCAGCCTCAGTAAGATGTAGATACATCATATAAAACCACGCAGAGCTACTGTGAAACTAATCAGCCACATACTATGAGGCCAAGCACAGAGCATTCTATAGCTGTGTCATTAACCATAATGGCAACAACAAGAACTGCCATGCTGCACAGCACTATGGCATGGGAAGTACTGCACCTACAGAAATAGCACCCGTTCATCCAGATAGGGTCCTGGAAAACCTAAACCCACTCCCACCTCCCCCCCAACAGGTACACTTAGTAATATATCCATGTACACTACAGGGCCCCTGTATTAACGACTATGTAGGTACAAGCTGCACTCTCTAAAGCCATACAGCTTTCATGGGACCTGTCAACATCCCAGGATGTATCCTACACAAATGTAAGAACATTCATCTATCCACATATACATCATGTTCAATCATAGCTCCATGTTAGGCTGTGTACACACCAAATGGTGCACAGCAACCGTTATCACACCCCACAAAGGGGGAGACACCACTGATAATGGTAAATAGTGCACAACTACCCTGCTGAGTCTGGTCTGTATGGCCATGAACCATGATCAATGTATTTGATGTACCCGGTACAGATGTAGATGACAGTAGGGTTGGTTCACATTGCATATCATGACCTTGCCAGTTCGTAAGACACCATCACCCATACTGTGTTCCAGCTGCATTCAGTAAACTAGGTGTATATTCCTATGTCACAGGAGTGGTTGGCAACTGGACTGCTGGCAGAACCAACACTACAGAAGGTGTCTGACTAATATATGCACATGAAACCAGTGCCAGCCACAGTAATACATGGGTCATTCCTGGTGCTTCTCCTCTTTGTTATCTATACCAGACAAACTAACACAGAATGCATCAGCCTATTGATATTTGCAATGAACTAGGAGTAATAGTCGACTCAATGTGTGCTGCGTTCAACATACAGGAGGGCCTTAGTGTGTCAGATGTGTGGTGTGTGATGTATGGCCACAATCTGACAGCTAAGTATTGCAATGTCATCCCCTATGTTAAAAACTCTGTACCCATGAACTGCCACCTAGGCAGTGGTCAACATAATAGCAACTGTGTGTATGGGATGCAGCTGGACAGTACTTTCCTTTGATAGTTACTTCACCACACCAGACAGGTACTCGTATGTGGCACCCCTAATCATGACAGGGTGCATCCAGGAATATAGAGATAATTGCTCTGCCATACTCAACACCCATGTGACCAATAATAGATCACATATTTCCTTTAAGGTTTATTGCCCATGTGTAGATGGCCTACACTGCCCTTCCCAATCCCTAGCTGCACTATGTAGCATGCAGCCTGTCCTGAATAAAGCCATGTCCAACCCAGAGGTGTTGGACATATTAAACTTAACACATCCTGATCCCAAATAAACACATACTTCATGGACATCCACCTTTCGAGTACAAAGATCACAACATGCCTGATAGATCTGTCCCATACACTTAACATACTCTTGCCATACTATGCATCCCTGTCCAGAGAAGCTGCACATCGCCCCTCTCTGTGACATGGTGTGATGACTGCATGTCAAATATATCAGTAACCCTGTGGATCAGTTCTGTGGCACTGCTTAAACTGGCAACTGAAAATCACTATGACCATACACTCTATAGTTGATATCCAACACTGCAAATACCATCAGGCTAGCTATTGTCCCATGTGCTACACATGTGCAACACAGACAATACATGGCAGAATGCTACATAGTTGCACAGTGCTTTGTAGATGTATATGGCAAAACACATACATGCTTGGAAGTCTGCAGGGTCACATGTCATGTCCCTAACGGCTATGTGTGACTATATATGTGACATATACACAGCATTAAGGTCGATTGCATTAATGTGAACACATCCAAGCATGTGCTGATAGGTAAAGACACCAGTACAGGCAAACAGACATGCCCACGTCAAGACAACATAGACATGGTGTATGCGCAATGTCATCACATGATACACAAATATATGACGATAACATTGCATCACCAGTAAGTGTCAAATGTGTGTGACTTATACGTGTCTGTGGTGTTAGTGTTATGTAGATTTGCAAAGACGTATTTGTAATCTTAATAAATGTAATACACATGTATGTTCAGCTGTACTGCTGTACTTCTCTGTGAGTTACTGTGACTTGTCTCCATCATTATGTGTTCCAGGTATGCCAGGTAGCAGACTGCCAGTGTACAGCCACTTGGAGGATGTGGTCTTCATCCCATACACCCTCGAAAACCACACTACACTCATCAGCCATGTGCCACAGGATGCACAGCAGAGGAATGCCCTGTGGGAGGAACTCTGCAGGAGGGTAAATGATGTTGGCGGTCACAATCGCACCTATCAGCAGGTGCGCTGACACTGCACTGACCTCATAAGATGGGAAAAGCAGCATGCTAATGCAATCCCAGGGAACAAGGTGCAATAGGTGGAGGACCACTCACCCAGCCCCCACTCACACGTACCGAAGAGCTACTGGCCAACCTGGGAACACCTACAGATCTCCATCCACAAGCTTTAGCTGGTATTGTGGAGGTGGGAGTCTCTCAACCACCGAGCCTAGAGTTGCCTGGTAAGTCACTACTGCACATAAAACACAACTATATATCACATAGTTACATGTGACTGTACAATATGTAATGTAACATCATATGCAAGGCATGTATGCACACATGCCACATACTATAGTCTGCTACTCCATAGTATAGTGTATTGCACTGGCTTATGTGCTACCATGGACATTGCACCCTGTAGCTATCACACAGGTATGGATAATGATCTTACTGCTGTGACATTCCTGTTTAGGTACCTCTGGCATTTTGCAGTGACAGCAGCCTGTGTCAGGTGAGATTGTTATTATTTACCAGGCTTGATAATGCATGGAACATATTAATTGCATGCTATCTGTCATAACACACGTACACATAATGTATGGTGCCCTGTTAATGGACACTGGTCAGACCTGCAATGCATCACACTGTTTACCTATGTGAAACAATTGAAGACTATATGAAACACCTTCACTAAACCTTCCAAGCTGTCATTGCCAGATGTGTGGACAAAAGTGAATACAAGGGATGAGGTATGTTCCACTGTAGGGACATGTACTACATATCAGCATTACACATGTTGGGAATACAAACAGTACTGTCCAGAGAGCATCTGTGTGCACACGCACTAAATGTGTTGGAGCTGGAGTATGCCCGGTCCACAGGACACACCCTTGTGGAGTATACCCTTGCTATGAATGTCACACAGTGTCATGTACTATCAGACATGTCCATGACATGTAGTGAGCTGACTGCAACACTGCTCAACTATCCTACAAAACATGTCTAAAATCCCATACATACCACCCTTTGTCTGCATAACCCTGTCCTCAGTGGAGCATATGACATCTATGGGCGTATGTCATATGTGATAACACTGACACGTGAAATAAGATGGCCATCACGACCATTGGACTGAACATGTGTACACATGGCCATTGAGAATGGCCAGAGACATGAAGCAACACACACAGTAGAAGTGATGTACATGTGTGTTCACCCTGTTGTACATTGGCTCGACACAATACAACTATGGCCTTTGTGTAACTGTGATATTGCAGATGTGAAACACTAAACATCATACAGGTCTGTGCACAGCTTGTGTGGGCATAACATGAAACCACCACATAACATGTCTTGAACATCTGGAGTGTGTCACGACATGGAAGCATTCACCTATTCAGTATACAAATATATACATGTGTTGCACAACATACACATACATCTACATCAAGCCACAGATACAGTACATTCACCTTGCTGGTGTCATACGTCACTGTCATGCCTACTCCTCATGTGTGTGAGGTACACAGATGGCATGTGGGACATAGAGTACTTGTAAGTTAGCCTTGTGTGGGCATAGTTGCCAGGTATCAGTAATATGGTTGCAGATATGCAGGGGTGTCATCCGTATACCCTTCTGTGACCAATGTCACACATTCCACATTAGGGTTTATTGTGTATACACCTCGGTGACATTGGTCACATTCCACATTAGATATGTATTCTATGTGAACATAGTCATGGCTATGAACTGTGTGAGTAGCTCACACTGTATAGCAATTGTGAAGTCACATGATGCCCTGCAATGGCTATGCACATCAGCTCAATGTGCAGTATGCCCCTATATATTTGTAGGGTGGATAGACAACATTGCATCAGATGAAGGCCCATGTTAGTAAAACACGTCCATGCATTGCGACACCATTACCGTACTGTAGATTGGAAAGGACACCATTGTGTTACACATGTATGCATGTCATTCAAATCGTCAGCAGAAGACATGTCATACTACATGGAAGGTCATACACACACACACACGGTGTACAGCACTGTAAAACCTGTGCTGGTCTCCAGCACCATTGCAAAAAGTAGGACATCCATGTCAAAATGTGTGTGTATTGTGTGTAGTGCCACTCAGCTCTCAGCTCAGGGGAGTAGCAGAATAAATGACATGCATTGCATGCATTGGGGGATGGAAGCAAGGCTAGGGGGTGCAAAACATAGCATGCAGTCGACATACCCTACTGCTCATGTCCTCACACATTGGGGCAGTGACCAACACAAAGCATCAATGGCAGATGTACAAAGGTCAGCAATGGTCTGTTAACATGTGGTGTATGTTGCACACATCATGGCAGTGCAGTGCAATGGTGCAAAGTGCATCCATTGTGTTGCAAGTATGGGGCATAGGCTACGTCAGCAGAAGACATGTCATACTACTTGTGATTGGCAAGGTCATACACCACACAGCAGGCTGGTGTACTGTAAACTTGTGCTGGTCTGTGGCCCATTGCAAAGTAGGGACAGCCATGTCAAACATGTGTGTACAGCCACATGCACAATGTCTATACTCAGCTCAGGGGTAGGCAGAATAATGTTGAACAGACATGCACTGCTTTGGGGGAGATATGCAGGCTAGGGCTCAGGCAAACACAGCATGCAGTCGACATACCCTACTGCTCATGTCCTCACACATAGGGGTGGTGACCAACACAAAGCATCAGTGGCAGATGTACAAAGGTCAGCGATGGTCTGTTAACATGTGGTGTATGGTGTACATATCATGGCAGTGCAGTGCAATGGTGCAAAGTGCATGCATTGTGTTGCAGGTATGGGGCATAGGCTACTAACACAAATGGTGCAATAAAGGTATGTATGCTAACCACCACTATAAGTATGTAAGGTGCATGCCGTCTGCTATAACACATGCATGCTGTTGTTTGCAACTCAGGGATGTATGATAACTACCACTATAATTGCCTAAGCTGAAACTATAATTGTCTAAGCTGAATGCCATCTGCCATATCACCTGCATGTAGATTGTGTGTCTGTGTGTGTCAGTGTGTGTGTCAGCTTGTGTGTCAGTGTGTGTCTCTGTCTATCTGTGTGTGTCTGTGTCTGCCTGTCTGTGTCTATCTGTCTGTGTGTGTCTCTGTCTGTCTGTGTGTGTCTCTGTCTGTGTGTCTGTGTCTGCCTGTCTGTCTGGGCGTGTCTCTGTCTGTCTGTCTGTGTGTCTGGTATAACTTGTAATATACAGTTCTTGTCTTCCCCTCACAGGTGTTGATGTAGGTGCGTTGCCCTCCTGTGGTCCACCTGATGTTAGTGTCCCCAAAGGCTCTAGCAGTGATGATGATAGTATGATTGAGGCACAGGCAGGTTTGTCAGGGGCTGAATCTGTGCCATTGGTTGCCATTCCACCTGCCTCCCCCTCATCCTTGCACACAGTTCCCCTGCCTGCACATACCCCATCACCACCGGCCATAGAGGAAGGGCAGTTGGCATGTGGTAGCGTGGAACAGGGAAGTGTGGTGACTATGGGAGGTGTGCCTGCACACCATGATCCCAGTCAATAGACTGGTGATGTCCCACACAGGCATGTGCCCAGTACTGCTCATAGGAGGACCACTGGCCAACATGCACCTGTGAGACTAAGCACATCAGCTGGAGTCACCAGACACATGTTTCAGGCTGTAATGGAGGCACAGGCATGTGCTGAATGGCACAACAGAGAAGGTCTGAGGCTACAGAGGGCTGCTGTCTGTTCATTAGCTGACAACATCCAGGCACTTGCAAATGCTCACCATCATCTTGCAGATGTTTTGGATAGATGATTGGGTGACATGGTGGGAGTCCTTGACCATGGCATGTCAATCCTCGAGCGTGGAATGTCTGTGCTGGAACATTTGGTGGAACTGAGGTCGGGGACATGGTATAAGTCAGCTACATCACCTGTTGAAAGTCTACGTGAACATGCTACTGCACATGCCTGCTCCCATAGTGGCAGTAGCAGCAGCAGTGTTGCTGGTGCTGTGCAGTCCACACCAGGACACAGCAGGCCATGTGCACATGGTCCTGGATGGTCCCAACAGGGACACGATTCCAGTGGACATGTGTCATCAGATGGTACCCAATCTGGACCTCTGCCTGGTAGTGCCTTTGCAACCCCTGGCAGGCACAGGTCATGTGGTCATGTCCAGACACTGTGACCTTTGAAACCTGCCTTGTACAGTCTGCAGCTGTCAGTATTAACCCTGTGTAGGCCAGCCACATGCCAGACCTGCGTGCATGCATACATGTACACTGGAAACAAATGTAGGGCACCTCAACACACACATGCATAACATCCCCACGTACCCAGTTATATCACAGGCCCTACCACACACACATGATGTCATCCAATGGCACAACCTAGGCCTCTGGAAAACAATATCACCCTGTGCATATGATGATGCTTATACCGCATCCTTGTCATCCACACCATCGGTGCTCATATGGTCTGATGCACAGGGTGAACATACTAGGTAGACAACTGTATATTAATATTGTTGAGTAGTGTTGACAGGCAGCAGACATACCATGTATTGCAGTTTTAGAATGCATTTTGTACTTTTGACAGTATGTATCATGGGTAACAGCACTAACAGCATGTTGATCCTGACGTTCTGCCTTCCTCTTTCAGGTGTAGTTGCATGTGCCAGGGATGTTGGTGTTTGTGGGAGTCCCATATGTACATGTTGACTACCCACAGGTCAGTATGACAATACCTGCATGCACTTTGTAGCTTCCACATCACAGGTATATTCTCCCATGTTTCAATTATGTTTACTGTTCTAATGATCCAAGAGCATGATAGCTGTGTAGTAAGCTACTGTGTTCAGAGCCATCACATCCATAGTGGGTGACATCACATGTATAGTTACCTCGAGCGCGGAGTGGGTAAAAGAGTGGTATGCCGAATGACAAGGATAAAGGCCAGTGGAAATAGCGGCTTCTCATTGAGAAGCAGTATTACCCACTGCCATGACAGCAGGCAAACACAGACACACCCACACACTCAGGGATTCACAGACACAGTAACACACACTCTAACACAGACACACAGTTGCCAGTGTTCGGATGGGAACCCCTGCTTATGTGCATATCATCATTATAGTACTACGCAATTACAAGATGAGCCGCAGAGATTACACATGTACAGGTAGTTGGAATGGCCTAGGATAGAGAACATCGACAGGGATACTACAGTGCAGTGACTGTATGTGGGGAGGGGGATCCATCAGTAGGCTATGTAACAACAGGGCACACCCCAGGGAGTACATTTTAACAGGTGGTTAGTATGCCGGTCTATGATTGATGATATCAACAGGGATGCTAGATTGCTTTGAGTGGATGGGGGAGGGGGCATTAACATTTCACTATGGTAAAATACAGCCTCACTTCAGGAACCAGACAGCCATATATACACACACACACACACACACACACACACACACACACACACACACACACACACACACACGCATACACACTGGTATTCACAAAGGTATACACCTATGTCACACACATACAGACACTTTACATGTGTGAGGTTTAACCAACTGCTTATGCCTTTATTTCTACACTTCACTCTGTACTGGTGTCAGCAACAGTGTTCAAGAGAGTGATAACATGTGGGATGTATTCCCAACCATAAGTGACATATATGGACACACACACCCACACATGCCAGTATTGTGAATCAAACACCTGCCTATCTCATGATAGGTGCTACAGAAGTACAGCACTATCGCATCTGGTACAATGCTTACTGACTCATTAATTTGCCAACTGTGCTGATATATGCACAATATATGCACAGGGTAGGTATTACTGTTACAGGTGTCATGAGGTTTGCCTTCAGTGTCACCCTTACAGCATTCTACATTGTCTGTCTTTCACTTCAGTTAACAAAACCTGACCTTAGCAGGTACACAGGTTAATGCAGGACTGGATGTAACACACCAGTAAGCTGTCCTCAGTAATCATTCATCTGCAAAGAAGCCCCACCACTTAATAGTCATGTCCAAACATCTGTCCATACCTCATGTACGACTTAGAGTACTTAGAGCATATCACCATATACAGTTGGCAATGTTGAGGCTGTATTGCAACAGCTTGATGTACTAAGACAATAGCCACCTTCAGACATCAGACACTGCACGCACATGGAATCTACACAAACAGCAATACATGTACACATATGCGGTCTACATCAGTACGTGCACTAGCAGGTCAAGAGGATACATTCCACACCTTCCCCACACCATGTGTGAAACATAGCCGAGCATTACCCCATAATGGATGTTGTATTCATGTACTGGTAGGACACCACCACTTTCACTGAGTAGCCAAGTGTACATATATTACAACAGCACATATCAGCGTGACACACACAGCATTATTCCATGTCATGCTTCTACAAAATGTTACTTGACAGTGCCATGGTGATGTCAGGGCACTGTAATGGTCAACAGTGAGCACATCATATTTGCCACACACACCTCCTGTGTACTGGAAGAGTGCCAGAAATGTGCGCTTTTAGAGCTAGGCAGTACACTCATTCAAGCATGTGCGAGGTCAGTGGCTTGTTAACATCTCACTCCAGAATGTACTGGCTGTTGTGGTACTAAGGCTAATGTCCAGACAGCACACAGCATGCATGACTTGCAATTGTTGACATGGGGTATATGTAGGAGCTGTGGCCACACATGGCTGTACATGTCATGAACATATCACCTGTGACTACTCAGGAACATACAGATCAGAGCTGGATTTTCCTGAGTCTGTCAATACAGGCCTTGTGTAAGTCCTATAGTCCTGTTATTTGGTTATGTTTGTAGGCATTGCATTAGGTGGACATGTCTAAAGACATACATGCCACATGGGATGTTGTATGATATGGTAGGTGTCATGGGTGACCAGTAGAGAGGGGATATTACCTCTGTTAACATAGATATCAAACCTTATGTACTGTTAGCATGCTATTTGCCATGTGCATGTGTGCAATGACTGTAGCCACCTATATGTAAAAATGTAAACAAAAGCTATGGTAATGTAAATTATGTTGTATGAGTGTGGGATGTACATATCCAGGGCAGGTACAGGTAGGTCATATCCAACCATGAGGATGTTGTTTACTGGTGTACAGCAACAGTCAACTGTGTTAATGCTGACAACATCCGAGGGATCCTGGTATGTGTACAACTGAGATGGTTACAAACAGTGGTATTATTGCATTGCATAACACATTATGCAGCTGTGTCTGTACATGGGTACTTTTCACAGTTGATGTAGGCCTAGGTACAGTCCACCAATCGAGGGTTATCTGGTGGTCTACCATACTATGTCATACCACATATGGATGTGTTTTGGCAGTCTGAAGAATTCAATTTATGGCGTTCGCACAACAACTGAACCAAAAAAGGAAAACAAGCTTACGCCGATAAACGCTGAAGTTTTTATCAAGTTCTTTTGGTGCTGCTTTTGAATATTAGACTGGTTGGAAGTTATCGGCATCTCAGGATAACATAGCGGTTGGCATAAGCTTTTTTCCTGTGTTGGCAGTCTGGGAACAAGGTGGTGGATGGATATGAGGATACAACCTAGAATGCAGCATTTGCCACTGTCACCTGTACCGGACTCATCTGTGATGTGTTATGTCAGAGTAGTGGTCTTTACATGTGAATAGCCTTTATGAATATGTGCACACCACCACCTGGAATGGTCCATACTACTGTTATGGCCCACATGTCTGGATCTGAGTTATATGGTGGTAGTGCAATTGTGCACTACAGAGCCTTCAGCCAGGTGTTCCTCACTGCACAGATGTCAGTATTCCCCATTGTATGTTCTACATTGAGCAAATGGATTACTAAAGCCACACATCTAGCACGGGTTAGCATAAACATCCAATGCAATTGTTATGTAGGTGTCAGGGTGTTACATCTGTGTGTAGGACATTTGCCTTGGAATGTGGTTATATGGGTAAATGTGACCTAGGTATTATCCACACACATATGTAACATGGATGCATGTGCTCTGTGTTGAAGGCTCGTTGTTTGGTCATGACAGCCCGGAATGACAGACACTGGACATCCTCATAATAACAGCAGGATATTAGCTCATTGTTTTGGTCTAGCAGTTGCCACCCATACCCTGACATCACTGTGCATGGCATTAATGTGCTTGGTAGCAAATGCTCCATGTAAGGTGACTGACAGTGGCAGAACTTGCGTATATCACCAATGTGAGATATACTTATGGTAGCAGTCCTGCTAATAATGACAACTACTAACACTGCCAGGAGAGGTCATCTTGACACCTGCACCTCAGTTCCATTACACAAGGTGGCTCACACATTATGCTTGCACATGCCACTGTTCCACATATAATGCCACTGTCCAAAACCTGCTATCAATGTAGGCCTTTCAGGGCAGCAAGGTGTGTGACACATGCTGTAGGTAGCATCTGCCTGTGCGACCCAGGTGACCTATTGTCTGTCATCTCCACACATGCATGAATGTGTATACATAACATATATATGTCAGTACTTCATGTACATGTATGCATATGTATCACACAGCACAGACACAGATATATCATTTACAGGCCACATACAGGTATCAGGTAGTAAACCAGTATGATGTGCATATATACTGACTGGTAAGATAAACCTAGCTGTAAACCTGTGTGTTTACAATAAGAGTCCATTACAATGTGTTCTGTACATGTAAGTGTTTGAGCATGCACACTGTGGTGTTCAGTGGTTAGAATCTGAGTGCATCCCAAACAGCCCTGTGCTACTAAGTGTATGAGAATATCCACTGCCACCTTGTGTAATTTGAGTCAATGCATCCAACAAGCCATTTGTTACTATGTGTATGAGCATGCCCAGTATAAACTTGTGTAGTTGTAGTCATAGTGCATCCCAAACTTCCATGTGCTACTAAGTGTATGAGCATGCCCACTGTAACCCTGTATAGTGATAGTAGTTGTCCATTCCGCAGATGGCCATTCTCTAGTTCACGTTCCTGTTGTGCTACAAAAATACCTCTCAGGCCTACCTGCGGATGATGTGTCTTGTGTGTGCATACAGGTTGTAATGGACACCTACTTTAAACACACAGGTCTACAGCTATGTACTTCATGACTGTCAGTCTCCCTGTTGTTGTCCTCAATTGTAGAAGGGCAGTCTGACTGTATTGGAATGTGTAATCTCTGTGGCTCATCACGTAACTGCGTGGTACTGTAATAGTGATCTTTAGATAGGCAGGAGTTCTGATCCCACTACTGGCAACTGTGTGTGTCAGCAAATGGCTGAGTGTGGTTGTGTGTATTTGTGTCTGCATCCTGTCATGGCAGTGGGTTTTGCTACATTGCAAAGCAATACCTCCTTTTGCACTGGCCTTTATCCTTGTCAACCACTAAACCTCTCTCTTTCCTCCCTCTGCACTGCACGTAATTGGTCCTGTGATGTCTCCCAGCTCAGATGTGGAATCAGTAAGTGTAATTGTATGTGTTCTGTGGCACATACCCCAACTGCATACCACTGTACTATTTACCTTTACATAGGCAAGATGTGTATGCACAATACTGGCAAGTGTGTGCATGTTTGTGTTTGTGACTACCCTGTAGCCAGGCAAACACATGTGTAATGTCTTTTAGCACACCATGGTAGCCATCTGTGCTGACTGGTTCTACAAAGTATTACATAGTTAGGAATGGTAAAGAATACACAGTCAAGCATGACTACAGTTGGGTATGTTATTTTCCTGTGCCACTGTCGAGCAGTGACACACAAGTGGTTGCTGGGGTGTAGGTCCATACCCATCATTCCCTCACCCTAACTCCACAGTCTTCAGGGTAGATTACATTCGTCATCATTTGCCACCCCAAACTCCACATACATAACCACCATCCCTTCTCAGGTGAACTGCTTATGATTTAAATGTTATAACACAAGAGATGCCTCTGTTTTGTGTACATGTCAGTTCTTTTGGAACCCTTCTGTGTCACAAAGGGTGTTCAGACTTGTATATGTATATATATATATATATATATATATATATATATATATATATATATATATATATATATATATATATATATATATATGTATATGGCTATGGCTGTGTCTGTGTATATGTATATATATATATATATATATATATATATATATATATATATATATATATATTTATGTGTGTGTGTGTACACATCCCATTCATTGGTGCATATAAATATATATATATATATATATATATATATATATATATATATATATATATATATATATGTAGTTATGACAGTTGTACAGATGTAGACTCATCTTTGTTATTTCACACAGTACAGTACATTCAAGGGTACTGTACATATGTACACAAATGGACTGTCCCATTTGTTTTCAGTACTGTGGAATACCTGTAGTAGGATGTGCACTATAGACTCCATGCAACATGTGTACAACCCAGATGGCTTAGTTGTATGTCCAGTGACCTCAGTGTGCATGGTCCAGGGTTCAAGACATGCAAGCCTTGTTGATACTGTCAATTAGGACTGTGTAAGGCAGGTGTAAATGTGTTTTTGTGACAGTAAGCAGCAGGTACACGCAGGTAACAGACATGTACAACCCACAGTACACTTGGAATGCCCTTCTTTGGCAATCCTGCTGATGTCAACCACCTATGAATACACCTCTGTAACTGCTGTGACTCAATAATCTCCATGATGCGTGTTATAACTGCGTAATGCTATAGTGTATTAAACTAGTTTGGTAGGTGTTCTAATCCCAGACTGGTCAACTGTGTGTGTGTCTGTCTGCTTGCCTGTGAAAGAAACAAAGCTTTTAGAGTATGCACACTCTTTACAACCCACATGACCACATTTGGCAATCCTGCTGATGTCACCCACATAGAAACACATTTCTAGGACTGCTCTAAGCCAGTATTCTTTGTAGCGTGTGCTGTAACTGCATATTGCTGTAGTGTGATAAACTATTCAAGTAGGAGTTCCATTCCAACAGAAGCCAACTGTGTGTGTGTGTCTCTGTCTGCCTGAAACAGAAACAATGTTTTTTAGTGTATGCACACTCTTTACAATTCACATGACCACTTTTGGCAAGCCTGCTGATGTCACCCACATAGGAATACACCTCTAGGACTACTGTAACCCAGTATTCTCCATAGCGCGTGCTGTAGTGTGATAAACTAGTCAGGTAGGAGTTCCATTCCAAGAGAGGCCAACTGTGTGTGTGTGTGTGTGTGTGTGTGTGTGTGTGTGTGTGTGTGTGTGTGTGTGTGTGTGTGTGTGTGTGTGTGTGTGTGTGTGTCTCTGTATGCCTGAAACAGAAACAATGATTTTTAGTGTATGTCACTCTTTACAATTCACATGACCACTTTTGGCAAGCCTGCTGATGTCACCCACATAGGAATACACCTCTAGGACTACTGTAACCCAGTATTCTCCATAGCACGTGCTGTAGTGTGATAAACTAGTCAGGCAGGAGTTCCATTCCAAGAGAGGCCAACTGTGTGTGTGTGTGTGTGTGTGTGTGTGTGTGTGTGTGTCTCTGTATGCCTGAAACAGAAACAATGATTTTTAGTGTATGTCACTCTTTACAATTCACATGACCAATTTTGGCAAGCCTGCTGATGTCACCCACCTAGGAATACACCTCTAGGACTACTGTAACCCAGTATTCTCCATAGCATGTGCTGTAACTGCATATTGCTGTAGTGTGAGATGCTATTTAAGTAGGAGTTCTGTTCCAGGACATGGCAGGTGTGTGTGTGTGTTTGACTATCAGAGCCTGTGTGGAGGTGGCTGTGAGTGTCTAACCATTGGATATGTTGGGGAGCGGATTTTATAGTTTTCCTATATGGTGTCAGTCTTATATGTCACAATGTCCACCTCACGAGGAGTACAGATGTCAGTCAGCCAAGGGACTGTGTTGGCAAGCCATATCCCTATATCTGGCAAAAGGCCTAGTGAACAAAGTATGCAACCCTACTATTACCCGGAATACGTCCTGAACCCATGTGTCATACATAAACACACTTGCCTAGAATATCCCGCTATGTTGCTTGTACCCTGCACATTGATGACAGATAGTAGGCATGGTTTGATTGTAGTGGGCTGCAGAGGGCATGGCACCCTGTACAGCAGTACAATAGGCACATAATTGCGGACAATGTGCCTTCACTATGTTCCCCACTGGATGCCTGCAACATATGTGGTACCATCAAATGTGATCCACAGAGGCCATACAATGCCTTACACATGTGCCCTGTATGGACCGATGCCACTGACACCAGGGAATACCTGCATCATGCTATCAATGCAGGTGCAGGGTCAACCTGCTGACTATAAGCAGGTTCTGCCACATCAGGCCAGTATTGGCATATCAGAGGATAACAGTCAGTGTACACAACATGTGCCAGCCAAACCAGGTACACCTGTACATGTCGCTGTACATTATTGTGGGACATGCACATCCCAGTCAATGTCCATTTCAAGGACTATCAAACACAGACATGGCATGCATTGCAAAGCTATGGGCATACACAATGATAATCAGAATATCAGGACAATTCATACAATGCTCATCTGTGTGGGACATTGCAGACACTACACCCCTGTACCACACTGCACACTGTTGTCGGGTGATGTGATGCCAGTGATTACCCCTCAGCCAGCCTTGTACTGCCTTCTTGCACAGCCAACCACTACACACCCATGAAGCAATTCACACATGCATGTCACTACTGGCACCTTGTGCCTGCGTGTGGGGTATGATGCTCCCAACCACAGTCACTCCCAGTATAACTCCCATTGGCATACAGACAGATGTCAAACATGTTCACATTCCCTAGCCCATAGAACCTCTGGATATCCCCTGTGGTGCATGTAGTACCTGTGTATTACTGCAATGTGGCAAACTAAGTAGTTTGGGAGTGTATTTGTGGACCTGGCAAAGAGTGTCAACATGAGTCCATTAGAGAGTGTGGTTGTGAAGATAATGACATCCGTTCATTTGGACAGCCATGTGTGCTACACCTAATGTATGTCTACTATATCTCTGTTGCAGATGTCGCTCACCAGCACAATATATGTTCCTATGGCACACCAACATGTCAGCTTTGTGGCACATGGAGTAACTGCATGCACTTGTAATAGTAATGCCTACTCAGTCAGGGGTTTGAACCCTTGTACTGGTAGGTGTGTGATAGAGGATGCTTAGGTTTTAGTCTCCTGACCCTTCTCTGATGTACTTTGCCTCTGTTTGTCCCTCCCACACACTCTCTAGTGGATGTGGAGGTGTACACATGCTCAGCAGCAGCTTGTGTATTGTAAGTGATGGTCATGATCAGGTGATGGCCTCTGCACCTATTGCAGTCCTCCTCTGGCTGATTACATGTGGAACAGCTGTGATGATGTTCCCATAGCCGTTTGCATGAAAAACACAGTACAATATCTAGGAACATCATGTTGATGTTTGCCCATGACAGTCGCTGTGAGTAGTACCTGGATCTGGTGTTTGGTAAATGGCATCACAGATGATATCTGGATGTTCCTCAAACAACATACACAGTTGGAAATAGCCTAAAGACAGGAGGGTGATGCGCCAGACATGACTAGCATGTAAGTGTAGCTATGTTTCATTGAGACTACTGCCTGTTTAACAAGTTGTGTGTGGTAATGGCTATTCTGCATGTTTTAAAACTGACAAGACAGTACTCAATTTGTGAGGGACCCCCATCTGTAGAGCCATCTGTGGACTGGTCAGTGTGTGGAACCATTTGTTTCCTGTGTTACTCACTGAACACACATCTGTGAACAGCAGGAGCATAGTGTGAGAATTGCAGCCAGTATATGGTGATAGTGATGAGTGACTGCCATTGCATCCCTGACTGGACATATGTCCAGTGGTATGACAGACACTGCCTGGGGTTCTCAGTGACAAGCCAATAATGGGCCACTGTTCATAGCTGCAGTCACAAATCTTCTACACTTTGTACAGATGTCATGCAATATATATGCATGTGTTGTGCTCCCCCTGCAAATGTATACCATCTGTTGAGTTGGGTTGATGGTCATATCTATGCATGCTGTTGTAAGTAATCCTGAATGCTGTTGACTATTACTATGCCATATCTGTGTTTAAACTGCAACACCATAGGCTGTATGGGTTTGGAGGTCCCAGCAGAACCTCCTGTCCCACTTCAGCTGGCCATGGCACTGGGCACCAGCACATCTGGGGCCCAGCCTTGGACCTCCACCTCTGTTGGCTCTGCACCACCTTCTGGTGGTACCACCACTGAGGAAGGGGCTTGTCCCCCCTGGGAGCAGGTCCAGACAGGAACATACCCGCTGTCTTACAGTCCCGGACGTGGTGAGTAGGGGGCCTAATAAGGGGTTTTGAGGCCAGATATTCCAGCTCAAGGGCAGAGTGTCACATTTACAGGGTGAGGCTGCCTCTCCTAGACAGCCCCCAGCACTGCCACCTTTGCAGCTGTTTTGGTGCAGTGGTGGCTGCCCATGGCTGGGGACTTCCATCCCACTGTTTCCATCAGGGGGCTCATGGGCTTGTAAATGCCGAACACTGCTCCCCGTTCGATGTGTATCCCCCCACATGTGTCATATACCGACCCTGTATGCTGTCTTGTCTGTCATCCAACCCTGCCTATCCTCCATGAGCATACCTACTCTCCTTCTCCCACATCCCACCCTTACCCTATGGAAACAAAAGGCCAATTGATTCCTAGAACATTTGCCCCATACATAGCTGTCCATTTCACACGTGTCCACTGGACACATGTAACCCTTTTAATATGCATCACAACATATTCCAGTTCTTCTCACCCCTGTCTCTCAGGCGCCCAATCCTAGTATGCACATGACTCCTAAATGTTCCAGGTACATGTGATGCGGACAACCCCATTGTACACATAACACTACTGGCCCCTCTATGGTTAATCCATTTACCTTTATCACGATGATGATGATGTCGCACACAGCACCTTGCAAGAGTACTGTTCTCACATAATGATTGGACAGGAACTGTTTTGTTAATGTAAATAACATGCACAGAGTGATGTATATGGCCAATGTATAAATGTTTGCGAGTATGAATGACACATGTCTGTCTGAGGGAGTCTTGATATTACATAGGACAACACCACTACATAATAAAGGTGTTGCTGGTGTTTCTCTTTTCCTTCCTTTGTAATGCTTTGTTGTCACATGGGATGTTCCTGACATATCTGTATATATGTATGTATCTATATGCTGGACATAAACACTCACACATACATCTACATGATGGAATACATTTCCTATACCGTTGAATGACTGAGCTGGATGATATGTTTGTGATAAGGTCTGATGTCTGTATATCTGCCATAGCTTAGTGGTAAATCACAATAGCTGTGTGTGCAGGGTCCTGGTTTCGAGCCTTGCAGAGGCTGTTTATTTTGTAGCTGGGCAGAACAAGGCCATTGGATATGGTGTGATTAAGGCACATTAAAACAGTTGTGAGTGGGTGTGTGTGGGTTTGTGCGGTGCTAAGCAATGCTAACCTCTGGTTACAGTTTCTTACACTCAGGTAGCCTCTACATTGCTTTACCAGTGTAATACTCCCATACTGGTGGTCAAACAGGCTTACACCCGCTTGCTCCCACACTTGCAAATGCACTGCATTTGGTGTTTGCATCTACCACTTACACCCCTGGATGGGAGTGAAGACTATGATATTACCTTGTGATGCTTATTACATTGGATTACATGCCTACAGTATCGGGAATGGCTGCCCATTAGGCGACAGCATTCCATTTGACTGTACGGAATCCACGGCCTGTCCAGAGTTTGATTCATATTTTTGGTGTGTTCCTGTCACAATCTGCACCCATCTGGCTAATACATGGGAACTGACACTCTTCAATACAAACAAGCAATTGGGTTTTGGAACCCACATCCTTCTGCTGAGTCATGCTACTGGATACCTAATATTCTATCATCTTTCTAAGGTTGTCAGTGGAATATGTGCTTTCTGTCCCTATCAGACCTCTCATACGATTGGGGGAAAAATACAAACTCAATCAGGGGCATGGCATAACAACATCAGGGACACATTTGGTGCTATTAACCTGACACATTGACAGAATCAGAGCATATGAATTCATACACATTTTCTGAGGTAAATGATGTTTATAACTCTTAATTGTTGTCATTATTCATTACGTGTAATTCACCAGGGAAGTCGGGAGGCATACTGACTGTACGCATTACAGTGCAGTTTATTTGGATTTGGGAGTAGAATCTGGCAGCATGCATACCAATGGCTGCTGATTGGTCCCGCTTTAGTTGTGAGAGAGAACGCGCGAGAGTAGACAGCCATAGAGAGTACATGTTTATCCACTTTATCGTCACTCTAATGTTTATTCCACCTTACACTGATCTGGCTCTGGCTCATCTTTATAAGTTGCTGTAATCAGAGATCATATCTGAATGTGAGTAAATATTTTATCTTGTTTCTTAAAGCTACTTTGCTTGGTTATCATCTAATAATGTTGCAGTTAATAATAATAATGGTGCATTTAGTGGCACTGGCAGTTGATGCTAAAGAGCGTTTGTTGATTTACTAGGTTACATACCACTCGTGTTTCCCGAGTTGCATTATGCTTTATCTATTCGTCGGTGAACATTATCTTGCTCTCTTTCTTTTTTTTTATCCTATTTTAAGTGGACTTTAATCTCTCTTTGAAGTTTGCCTGACTGGTGATTGCAGACGAGTGAGATTAAGATGCATCACACCACGCGGCACACCCCTCTCAACTGCCTGGTATCTGGTGTTTTCCAATTCCAAATTCCAATGGTAGCGATTGAATCAATGATGAGAGCTTAAATGCGCCACACATGAACAATAGTCACTGCCATAATGTTAGTTAATGGGTGTGCGTTATGTGTTTC
This sequence comes from Protopterus annectens, assembly GCF_019279795.1. NCBI lineage: Eukaryota > Metazoa > Chordata > Ceratodontiformes > Protopteridae > Protopterus > Protopterus annectens. Next base: position 372,338,533 of record NC_056727.1, on the reverse strand, counting down.
ATTGGTGGGTTTTACTACTGCTGTAGTGATGACATTTTAAATGTACAACACTACTTGGTTAATTTATTTTTTCATTGGATTTGGACTGTATTAGTCCATTAATCCAATCCAATCCAAATGCAATGAAAAAATAATTTAACCAAGCAGTGGCATGTGGCACATTTAAAATCTCACTACAGCAGTAGTAAAACAACCCACCAATGAAACACATACGCACAGTAGGAGTGTGTGTGTATGGATTTATGTGGGGGAATCTGACTATGTTATGGACTAACGGCTGCTGTTACCAACTTTCAGAGAAGTGTGTGTGTGTGTGTGTGTGTGTGTGTGTGTGTGTGTGTGTGTGTGTGTGTGTGTGTGTGTGTGTGTGTGTGTGTGTGTGTGTGTGTGTGTGTGTGTGTGTGTGTGTGTGTGTGTGTGTGTGTGTGTGTGTGTGTGTGTGTGTGTGTGAAAGGCACCTCTCATCCATCCAGAATGACAAACCTTTGAGTTTCAAATTTCATATCTCTGAAAAAATGCATGCTAATGCAATACCAGTTATTCTAAAAATGTTTTCGTTTATAAATGCAGTATTTAAAACCTGTCCCTCGCTGATTGTGTAAATGTACATTAAGTGTGCAGAATTGTATGCTTCTCTTTCATCAGGTGCACCAATAAGTTGCACAAAGGTAGTGACCAGGCATGTGCAGTGGAAGCTAGGGCTTCTGCTGAGGAGTTTGGCTGCTTGGCAGGTTTGGAGTCAAAGAGTGATGATGGTAAGGAGACTGATATTGTGATGTCTACACTGGCAGGTCCGGCACTTTAATTCTGACTCAGGTGTCAGGTTTATGGACGTGACACTCCTACTTTATTACTACTTTTCTTTGTTCACTGGAAAATGTGAAGAGGTGTTTTGTTGCTATAATACCTTACACTTGAATTATTTGCTGCCTGTAGCTTTTGTCACATTGGATTTGATGGTCTTTGGTGCCTCTCTTTACGTGTAGCCTGTACCTTTCACTTTAGATGTAATTAAGGTATATGAGCTGATTAAGAAAAAAAAAAAAAACAGAAAACCTGACGATTTTAACATTACCAGATTTTGAGTTTTAGGATAAACTGTGACTCTGTTACTTTTCTTAAGGTACTGTTTGCAGAGCTAATAAACAAAGATAGAATGTACTTTATAAAGTATAATTTTTGTATGAAGTAGCCTCAGTAGCATTGAGATATGCAGCCATCACCAGGAGTGCCAAAAATCTGTAAAGGTTTGCATATGTAATGGTACTTTTTTTTGCTCTGTTACTTTGGTTACTTTTGGATGCTATCCTTGAATGCTCTGTTACTTTGGTTACTTTTGAATGCTATCCTTGCATACCTCTTAATCTCTCAGAGCAAGAACTAATGATGGGACAAAGGCAGAAATATAGGGAGAGACTAAATATTGTTACTGTAAACTCAGATAGTTGCTAGAATAACAAGTTTTGCATTATGTATTTTTCTGACGGATATAAAGTCTGAAATTCAAATGCCTTTCATTATTTATTATTATTTAAGGACTTCATTCTTCATGTTGGCATCCCAATAATTCCACTAGAGTCGGTGAGGTTACATGATTATGTACTCACATTTTATGTTAATCAGTGTCTCGATTTTTGGCCAGTTGTACCTACTTTTCATGGGCCTTTGTCCAGATTTTTGATGATTCCAGGTTGAGAGGTATGAGATAGGTGAAATAGTGATGTGCAAACTGCAGTTAGGTGTGTGTGCACTATATGTTTGACGTTGCATGCATACTGGAGTGGGTGAAGATCCTTTACAGAATTTGTTTGCACTTCATGCTGGGTAACCCTGAAATGGATAATGAGGCTACTGAAAATGATGGATGGATGGATGGTTAAATCACTGAACAACTTGGAAGTCATAAAACAAGCTTCAGAATAGCACTTGACAGAAGAATAGGAGGTGGCAAATATAGCTGACCGCAAAAAATGACGTCTAAAAGAAATTTTACAGTAGTATTACATGCACATAAATGATATACTGCTGTATTATACAACTGACTGAATATGTTTCCTGTAATGTTGATGCAGTCTGCAGCTGTGCTAAGTTGTTTCACAGATAAATTGCACTTTTTTCTGTACTGTACTATACATTTAGATATTTTCTTCAGTAATTATTTTCTAACTAGTTTTTCTTTTAAACCAGTACTGCAGTCCATATATTACTAAAAAGCTTTACAATCACCATCACCATTTTAACATCACCAGGTTTTGAGTTTTAGGATAAACTGTGAATCTGTATGCTGTTCCACTATATAAAAATATGCCTGACTACTGTATGTGAAGAAATAGCTGTTTTTTGCAGATTTTTTATGTTCTTAATAAGCAGAGCATCACAGACTAAACTACTGTCTGCATTCCTGGTTATACAACTGTTTAAAAAGATTATGATAATTTGGTGTTTCTTTTTCTTTCTATGGAAGAAGCCATTTTCCTGCACACTTTTCTTGCATAACAAGGAGAGTAAAAATGGAGCATCAAATAGCTTAAACCAGGATATGTATTCTTTGTTTATTAAACTGTTTTTCTGAGGTTGCTAACCGGATCATTTTTCCACTGTTTATCCAGTTACTAGGTATGTAGCTGTTTTTATTGCAAATGTTTTCATTTGCTAAACATATTGGTGCACCACAAACAGAGCACAAGACAGATTAAAACACGTTTGTCACAGATGGCAGCAGTGATGTTCATCTTGAACAGATCTTTTGTTTTACTGGAAAGTAGCTGCTTATTCCACTAATTGACTTTCTGTTATTCCTACATTAACTGTTAATTCAATTTGCATAGCTGTTATTTAGCTTGCGACCATTGATAATCCAATTTGCCTAGCAGTTAGCCTTTTTTCTTCTGTTTGGTGAAGTGCATGCAGGAATGAAGTCTGTAAAATTTTAAATGGGAAGGTATTTTGTTTTTTGACCCATGAAGATATGAAATGCTCAGGCTGCTTCGTCATGCAAGTAATTACCATCCTGGCATACGGTTAACAATGATCATTCAGTGAGTAGCATTGTGAAAGGGGCGTGGCCTGGTCAACAGTTTAAGGAAGTGCGTGGACAGCAATGTGTAGATGTGGGTGTGGCTTGTTGAGGGCAGCAGTCTAAGAGCTTTGAGAACAAATCTGAAAATCCTGCCTACACCACTGTAATTCACAACCTTTCCTCCAAATGTCACTAGTTTTAGGAAGGATTAAGTGGGACAGAATTATAAACTGAGTCAAAATCAGGGACGTCCCTGGAAATTGGGGACAGTTCAGAGGTATGGTCCCTATTTGTTCCCCCAATGGTTTATGTCCTGTCCAGTGGATGTGCTCTTAGGGGTTGAGAGGTATGGGTGTCAGCTATGCCCATTTCGGAATATTACTTACATCCCTGGGGCAGTCATAATACTGCACGCCTAGGCCCATAATTGCATACCCAAAGTCCCCCCCCACCACTCTTCTACAGCACTCATCCTTACTGTGGGTGCAGGTGGGGTATAAACACACCACTATACACTGCCCACTCTCCCAGTGTCAGGACACATGTCGTACGTTGTGTCAACCCACGGGTTATCAGGCTTGCACAAACTACTGGTCCGTGTACATCTACAGCCTGGTTTGATAAGTCATTACCGGGACTGCCTCCGATCATTAATTTTTGGTGTCCCACAAGTGACATCGATGTCTATGTTTCAAGATTAGACCTGGCAGGTCTCTCCCACTGGTAGTATCCTGCCGGAGGTCTGGGAAGCAGTAGTGTGTTTACCTTTATTGTGTGCCTGTATGTCTCACTGGCCTAGCTGGGTGGGTGGGGGGTTGATGCTACATGTTACAAGTTTGTTTATTGGACCCCTCACCCCCATAAGCATGGCCTGTGAATATATGTAACTGCTGTATCATATCCTAGCTATATACATGTGTATATTTACAGTCACATATATATATATATATATATATATATATATATATATATATATTTACATTACTATATACAGATATATCTGTATATGTATTCATGCATGTATATTTATATTTTGCTGTATATATATATATATATATATATATATATATATATATATATATATATATATATATATAAATATATCTCACAACATATGGGTCTATGGGTGTCTGCATCTGTATATATTTATATGTGGGTATGCATCTGTATTCTGTCTCTGTATGTATACATTTGTACTACGGAGAGGGAGAGGCTTATCTCTATGTCGCTATGGGTAGATATACACACACATACCTCTACATATATACATCTACATCTGGTTATTCTGTTCCTTGCTATATAGATTACACTTTGCTGCAGTGGGACTCGTGGTGGGTGTGGCTGCTCGTTGGGCGATGACACTGTCCAATGAATACATTCACTTACATCCCTAGGACTGTCCACATAGGCCCACATCAGCCAACACCTGCACACCTAGACTCATAAGTAGCTATCCATAGTTACCCCACCCACATCTCCTCAACAGCACCCATCCTTACTCTGGGTCCTGGTCGGTTCTGGACACACCACTACATGCTGCCCACTCTCCACTTCACAGGACCCATTTCATACAATTGTCTTGGCCCATGGGTCATCAGGGTTTCCCACCCTTGTATTCCGAGTATGTATACACCCGAGCCAGAATGGTCAGTCTATCACCTTCTTTTGGTCTTGGCAATTTTTGGGGTTTCCCGCAAGAGGCGCTCCTGTCTGTGTTCCAAGTGTAGAATTCATGGGTGCACTGTGTACCCCTCAGTTGTATCCTGCCTCTGGTATGTGGAGCAGTGGACTCTTTACATTGCTTGTGTGTATGTTTCCCGTGTCCGGCTGGGGAGGGTTGAGGGTTATGCTATGAGCTTCATCTTTCTTACTTGGGCTCCTCACTTCCATTTGCATAGCCTGTGAACATATGTCATTCTTGTGTGCTGTTTCCTATCATAGCTGTATATCTGTGTATATCTACACGCGCACACACACACACACACACACACACACACACATATATATATATATATATATATATGTATAAAATATATCTATATATATATATATATATATATATATATATGTATAGATGCGTATATGTATATGCCTGCAACTATATATATAGTCATATATGTATATATTTATATATATATATATATATATATATATATATATATATATATATATATATATATATATATATGTGTGTGTGTGTGGGTGTCTGTAAAGCAATGCATACCCCGTCCAAACGCACTTACACACGCTTACTGGTGTTTGTGTATGCTTAAACCTGCTTACTAGTGCCTTATTCATTATGACACTGACACTTTGCTCCAGTTAACTTTTAATTGTTATTTTGCAGGGTCATACAGTGGATAGATGTCGCAATATGTTCATATACATATTAACGATGGTAAATGGTATGTGATGCAGTGGGATTCGGAACAGGAATGTCTGTTCGTTAGGCAGTTGCTCTAACCAATACACTATTGCTGTGCTGCTTCATTTGCATATATACCCATATACCCATGGCTCCTGGTTCCCCAAACACCCACCCAATGCCTCCCTAGCACTGCAGTCATTCCTTCTCCAGTTGGATTCGTGGTGTATCCACACCACTACACATTGGCCACTCCCTACTCCTATAGACCCATCCCTTCAGTTGACTCACTCCACGTATCCTCAGAACTCCCAAACCTTTAGTCCACAAACATTGGTGACATGAGCGACCAAAAGGACACTATTCATAATTTTTGGGTTGTCCCAGGCATGTGTTTATGTCAAGATTAGACTCTATACTTCATTACATCCTTACTCCCGTTAACATGACACTACAATAAATTAATAAGTATGACTATGTGGTAATGCACACGTTACACATTAGAGCCTAATTATGTACGTGTTCGGCATATTTATTTTACAAATAGACTGGTTTAGTAACTGGCGTTGCCGAAGCAGGCAGATCACAGGAATGATTCCATGTGTGGGAAAGTCCTCACATTTGTTTTTTTTCAGCACAGCACTGACTTCGGACATTGTACACACTTTTGCATTTTAGCAGTTTCGTCCCTTCCCTCTTATGCACAGCCTATTATTCTATCTACTGTCGAGGTTTGTAAGGGCACATTCATGTCGTTTATGTCTGCAAATGGAATGAATGTGTTACAGAGAATGTACTTCTACATATTGATGTCTGCATGTGTGTATGCATATATACTTATAACGAACTCGCTGACCTCCACGGGGCGGTCCAATTAGAACCAGCTCATCCAATCCTGGCACGCCTGGCACCATAATTTCATACCCAGAGTTCTTCCAACCCACCCAAGTTCAACATACACGCATACCATCCATTGTCCAGTTCTTATCGCAGCCATGACACACCTCTACACATTGCCCTCTCCCGAGTGTTAGGGGCCCTATACGTATATTGTCCCAACCCATGTATTCTCAGGCTCTCCCACCATTTAGTCCTTGAACATACCTGCCCTTGCTTGCGTAATGGTCGGATGGCCAAATAGCCTATTAATTTTTGGGTAGTCCCACCAGGGACTACCCTCTGTGTGTAAGGTAGACTTAGCAGATCAACAATGTTACTCCCACTGGTAATATCCTGCCTGTGGTGTAAGCAGCAGTGCTTTGCTCACTCCTGCCCAGCTTGATATGACATACGCTGACAGCGCTATAAAATACTGGGGTTGCTGTTGATTCCCTTCTCATTCCTTTTGTATGCTTTATTGTTATGTCGTTCTTTCTTCATAGATATATATATATATATATATATATATATATATATATATATATATATATATATATATATATATTTATACACTATATATCTGTACATACTTATATACATTTCCTATGCTGGGCACTGCTTAGACCCACACAAGTGCACTCAGACTTGCTTACTGGTACTTACATGTTTTTACTGCTGCTTATTTGTGCTTACACCTGCTTACTAGTGCCTTATTCATTATGACAGTACCACTTTGCTCGAATGATATTTAAGTTAAATATCTGATGCGATACTCTTATGTCAGTTTTACAGCAAAACAACACTCATTCCACATGGAAAATGATATGTACTATTGTTAGGCTCGAACCGTGAATGCCTGTTCATTAGGCGGATGCTCTAAACACTACATTGTTGACATTTACGTTGATTCCGCATGTTTTTCTCTATTTGACTAAATTTGATGTGTAAGCTATGCTCGGTGGAGGGCAGTAACATGCAAACACGCTGCGCTTTGCTTACACCTTTGATATTGCAGCAATTCAAATGTATAATAGGGACATAGGGAATCTAATTGTGAAAGCTCTAGAGACAGGGCTAAACATTCCACTACGTGCTTGTGTGTTTGCTACTTCAATTTTATTTCACTGTTCGTGGACACTCTTGTATGCTTAGCATACATTTCAGTATCCACGGACACTGAATTACTGACTTACTATTAGAGGCGGGCTCTACTAGTAGGCATAGTAGGTTTTGCAACTGTCGAGGCATGTTTAAGCTTTTGTAAAGCACTTGTACCCTGAACTTGCACACGTTTCCTGTGCACGTCGAGGGTGCAGTGGCGCGCCCTCATACATATTCATATGGTGTTGCTGCACCATCTGTAGTGAGGATGCTTGGCGCAAGGCAAAATCCGTCCTTGTGCCGAGCTTCTTGAATCCCGGGGATCTTTTAATTGGAAATGTTTGCACAGAGCATTTTTAACCCCAGACAGAATCAGAAAAATTAGTTCTACCATTAAAGGAATATGTTGGAGATGTGAGCAAGTACACAGTGCAGATTGGAACCACATTTTCTTTGACTGTGTTAAATTTATGCCATTTTGGAATGGTATTAATAACTTTCTACAAGCTTTATTTAATTAATCATTTTATTTTACTAAAGCTCTTGTATTATTAAATGTGAACAAAGGTCCTCATTTGAATAGGTCAAACATGTATCTAGTATGGACTATACTTGCAATTTCAAGGAAATGTATAACAAGAAAATGGAATACAAACACAATACCAACTTTGGAAGACTTCTACCGCCTACTGAAGACTACAGCATTATTGGTAATTAAAATTAAAAAACTAAGAATTTATCCAAAGCCATTTATCAACAACCCTTGGGGAAAAGTCTTATCGTTGATTGACACTATACAATAATTAACTAGACACTCTGATAATGGATTGGATATACTTATAAAGTAACTGTATACATTAAGAACTGTTACAGTGTCAGGCTAATGTAAATAGTGTACATAGTTATTTAAGATGTTATGTATAAATACTATGGAATTTATTTAAATGTATTTGAAAAATAAAAAAAAATTTTGAGAAGAATATATAATACATGTGTGTGTGTCTCCCGCTCTCTCTCTCTCGCTCGCGCTCTCTCTCTCTATATATATATATATATATAAAGACAGAGAGAGAGAGAGACATATCCCCATGATTGTATTTCCTTTACCCTGCTGCACACTTAGCTGATGGGTAGGGGAGGTGTCCCATAACTGCCTATTAGTATCATAGATTGTCGATTTATGCAGCATTCAATTCATATTAAGTGGACTAAAGCATGGTATTCAGTATTTCTCTTTGGATATAGAGTTAGTTCATGTATGTAAGGAGGTCTGGCAGTATACCTCATACATAATATTCTAAGAATAATCATAAGGCATTTTTCAATTACACCTGCAGTCTTAAAAGCAACACCCAACAATGTGCAAGATTAGTTGTAGATGGCATCACCTATACTCAGCCAGAAGATATAGAAAATCTGCTGGTTGAAAAATTCAGCTCAAATTTCACCTCCCCATCACCCAAGTTCTCCTCCAAGAAATACCTTTCACCACTCCACCGTCAATTATCACCAAAGAACAGGGTACCACTGCGCTCTCTAAAGCTAAAACATGGCTTTACTGGGGCCTGATGATATACCAGGTTACCTCTAAAACAGCTTAAGTCAGGACTTTTCAAGCCTATTAGGATCTCTATGTAACCACAGCCTCAGGACTGTCTGTGTCCTGACAGAGTAGAGGACTGTAGCAGTCATCTCTCTGCATAAAGGGGGACCATCTACTGACCTGGGAAATTACAAACCCATAAGTTTGACTAGTCTTATATGTAAGGCCATGGAAAAAATAATCATGGACCTGATAAATAATGACATAAGAAACCTCCAAGCACTGGACCTGACCCAATTGTTTTTTGTCATGGGCAGGTCATGACTACTGAATCTGCTGGATTTCTTTGAAAAGTCACAAAGGCCATGGATTAGGGTAAAACAGTACGTACCACCTACCTCAACCTGGCCAAGGCATTTGACACAATTCCACACTCAGGTATTATAAATAAACTTACAAAACTGGGCATAAATCCCTACATCATCAGATGAATAGCCAGTTGGCTCGCAGGCCGGACACATGTGGTTAAAGTGGATGAATTCTGATCCAGCAAGAATCCAGTTACAAGTGGTGTACCACAAGGCTCAGTGCAGGGACCACTCCTAGGATCATAGGATCACAGGAGGTTACTAGGCTATTGGCCCTGAAGCCCTTATAAGCCCAGCCAAGAGTTTAGCCCATGTTTAGGCAAGTCAGCACCCAAAGCATCTGTCCAGCAGGGACACAGGTAGAATCCCAGGGGTGTTATTTTCTGTTTCCCATCCAGTTATCCAGGTTGTGCTTAAAAAGGGATAATGAGGTACTCTGCTTGACATGGAGAGGGAGTCTATTCCACAGATGGGGGAGTCTCTGGGACACAAATCTGTCCCACCAGCAAGTCCTATTGATATAAATAACCACCCCTACCAAGCCTCAAACCCAGGATCCTCTGAACTACAGTACAGTGCATTACACCACTAGGCCAACTCAGCTCCTGTTCAGGATATATTTCTCTGAAGTCAAGGCTAATAGGCCTCTGTATGACAGTTTGCCAATGACCACAAGCTGGGAGCAATCACTAAATCCCAAAATAATGCAGATATCTTTCAGGAGGGTCTAGATCAATAAACGATTGGTGCCAGAACCATGACCTAAATCTAAATGTGAAAAAATGCATTATCATACCCTTTGGGAAGTCAAATATGCCTGCAAATTACAAAATCAATAGCACATCCCTAAGAGTAGACTCAGAGGTGAGAGATCTAGGTACACAGATAGTAGCCTAAACGTTGACCACCATGTGTCCACAGTGTGAGGAAATCCTTCTATGCTGCACAGCTTATAAGTAAAGGGTATGGCATCCAGATCCAAGAGTCTTTCTATGTTGCACAACTTATAAGTAAAGGGGTAAGGCATTCAAATCCAAGGAAATTATAGTCCCTCTGTACTCTGCCCTGTTTAGACTAATAATCGAATACAGTGTGCCATTTGGCATGCATTTGACTAGGCACTTAAGACAGCTGGAGTGACCTCAGAAGCACTTCACAAAGAAAATTCAGGGTGTAAACAACATGTCCTATGCAGATAGACTACACGCCCTATTCCTTTAATCTGTCTCCTACCGACTGTTAAGGGTGACCTATGCCTGACCTGCAAGGCACTCACAAATGCACCCCAGTGGAGCTACTACATATCCAAAAGTCAAACAGCATGAGGGTCACCCAAATCAGCAACTCAAACAAAATTTGCTGGAGAGACAACTATGTGTCTCAGAGTTGCCCTTTCTTTGGAACAGACTTCCTATTCACATTAAGCAGAGCCCTTCCCAGGCCCTCATCAAATACAGTTTAGAGCAATAGATGGGGAATTGCAAATTCACACCTGGAGTAGTGCCTGTGTCTCTTATGGACAGGGAAAATCTGTAAGATACTCAATGCATAGGCACAACATCCATGCCATTCTCTTGTCCCTAGGGGCCATATATTGGGTAAAATTGGGTTATATTGGTTAGGCTAATAAGGGCTCTTAAGCAGTTAGCCTAGTAATCTCCTATGAACCTATTAATTTGCCCTGTATGTTTGCACAGAACACTTAATGGAAGAGTACTTTGAATTAATACAAAGTGGCAGTCCAAAACAGACTCAGAAAATAATTTGTTCAAGAAGTATCAAATAGTGAAATATACCATATTTATATTCTGACATCCTTGTTTTTATGATTGGGAATTCTGTTATTATTTACATGGCAGTAGTTTGGCAGCAAATATCTGCTGCTTTGGTTTGCTGTCATACCTGTATTAGCAGGTCTGTGTTTTTTAAGAAACATGGTTTACACAGCAGAAGTGGATGCTCTTGAAAATGTGCAATTGGTTGAGAAACAATCGTATAATTCTAAATTTAAGTGTCATTGTCGGAGATGTTAGCAGATGTCAATGTAGAATTAATTCTGCATGTGTATTAGATATGTTTTAAATGTAGACAGATGTGATGCAATTGATTGTGTGCATGCCAACTATTGCAATTTACAAATAGTTGTATAATCATAGCATCATGAAAACTCCAGGAAATTTAGTTTATTCTAATGGTTTGGATGACACTGAATAAATCTTATAATTTGTAACAGTTTAGTTTATGGTTTATTATTATTCCATCAGGAAAATAGAAACAAATTATGTGTGTGTGTGTGTGTGTGTGTGTGTGTGTGTGTGTGTGTGTGTGTGTGTGTGTGTGTGTGTGTGTGCATGTGTGTGTTTGTGTTTGCATACAGATATAAATATAGAGAGATGGAATTATTAATCTGCCTTCTCTGTAGTGCACCAATTTACAGTGAAGAAACTGGGGGGAAAAAGCTGCTACCATGGGTCCTACAGGGTTGACATTTCTGTGATTCCTGTATAATACATCAAGGAGGTAGGATTCTCTAAGTGGTATTTCCTGGTAATGTTTTCAAGGAACTGTGCCAGATAAAAAGTATATTGATGTAATAGCTGAAAACCCATCACCAGCCTGTGCAGTGAGTGAGATAGAGTGTGAGTCATTGACATTGGGGGGTGGGTCTTTTTCAGAATTTATATATTCAATATAAAAGTCCTACTATTATAGTAGGAGACCACGTACCATTGGATATACTTTTCAGTTGAGCAGTGCAAATATCTGTTTTATCCTGGTTCTCTTGCTCTTTGGATAATATTACGTAAGAAAATCCATGAAAACCAGACATAGGCATTGTGAACCACCACCTATTCACTTGGGTGGGAAGTCCACCATCAGCTTTAAAATCATTAGGGGAATCCTGACAAAACAAGAAAAAGAAAACATACATAATACCTTAGTTTTTTATTCTTGTTGACCTGTTCTATGTAGAGGTGGATTTCTTTTGATTGTCTGGTGGATCTACAGTATAAAGTGAATGTGAACGGCCTCCTCTTCCTGCATCTAACTGCCCCATCAGTTTCTATGTGGGCATTAAAACCAGATTCAGCAGTTGGGGAGGGAGCCCTCCAGCTGATGGAACTGAATGCACTCTGCCAATTTCTGCTCCCCTTTCCAGTCAGAATATATCTATATTGCCTATATTGCAAACAACTGCAAAGAAAATTCAAAGATTTATTAACCTGTCACCAGCCTCTAAACATCAATGCATTGCCTTTCAAAAGGCAGATTTGTTGCCTGTATATGCATAGTAGGTTGCTAGCTGACCCTTTGTACTTTTAAGCTGCTCAAGGATAGATTCTGCCCTCCTCTCACAAACAGATTACAGTTACATCAGTCTTCTTACAAATTAAGAAATGACAGAGACATCAGACTAAATTTACATTCATTCTCACTAGCTATCTGCCAGAGATCATTCTATAAGCACACGTTCATATGCGTGCTCAACTTTCTTGCTGTAATTGCTTAGTGTTGCTTATGCTGTGTTTCTTTCATTGTATTGCCCAATAGTTGTGCAATACAATGAGAAGAATACAGCATAAAAGGCACTAAGCAATTACAGCAGCACATGTTCATATGATTGCACTACCTTCCTGCTGGAACTGCTTACTGCTGCTTATGCTGTGTTCCTTTCATTGTATTGCTCAATCATTGTTGTAGTAACTGCCTGTTGTTGACCTGTTATTCTTACTGTATTCTGTCATGGCCCAAAATATGACTAAAAAGGGTCCAGCTCCAACCCACTTACTAGGCTATTCAGCTAAAATAAATAAATAAAATAGGTCAATAAGGGAGGAATAGATAGTGATAAAAATATCCTCGGACCTAGAATATATTCTGTTGGTAATCAATTGAGCTATGTATGAGGATTTTTCTAGTGATAATAGATGTGCTAGTCAAAAAAGAGTTCATTGCTGTAAATGCTTCCAGGTTCATTTTTGTGGTAGGTGCATGGGTGCTTGTATTTCCCAGAGGACACAAAACTGTACTTTTTAGTGTTTAGCCTTAGACCATGATTCTGGCATCATATGTTTGTACAGGTTTGGCTATCTTGAAGGATCCTAGAGTCCTCTGGATTATTTATGATAGCCACAATTTTGCAGTCATCTGTAAACATGGTCAGCCAAAGTCTCTTGTCATCAGACTGAACATCAGTGAAAAGGAAATAGCAAATAGGAGGAGCCTTGGAACCACTTATACTGAACGTTTTGGAGGTGTGTTCCCCAATCCTAATTGTGTATATTCAGTTTGCGAGATGGTTTGTTATCCATCAGATATCTAAAGATTTTATGATTAGCTTGACTACCATGTCAATAAAGCACAGGTGTAAAATGGTAAAAAAAGCCTTGGCAAGGTCAAGATAGTTGGTGTTGACAGATTTGCCCTCATCTAATGTCTCAATGATTTATTCAAAGAAACGGGCAAGATCTTCCTTTTTATCAACCCAAATGGCCTAGTTTCAAGATACTGTAGGCTGCTGATGTCATTATTTATAACATGCATAATGATGACATATTCCATTACCTTAGATATAAATTATTGCTCTATAATTGCCAGGATCAATGGTGAAAACACCGTTGTGGAGGCGATGACCACAGTTGAGCAGCTAAGTTTGAACAGATGTTAGAGTGGGTTGGTGAGACAGAGCTTCATACTTGCAAGGAAGCATCCCAGCACAATATGAGGCCCCACAGACCTAGTGCTTTCTGCCTTAGAGAGTACCTTTAAGACTTTCTCAGAGGTGGTCCTTTTGGGTGTGGAAATTATGTCATTTGGAGAATGGCAAGTGGTTGCAGTGGGTTAATGTTTGAGCTGAATTTATCTGACAGAAAGTTAGCTATGTCTGCAATGACTGAATGTATGCCAATGTTATGTATCAGACACAAATAAAAGCAAGCTGGAAGTACGGTTCACCAACAGAAATAAAATGTATAAGCCAGACAAAAACAGTATAGTGAACCATACAATGGCAATAACTCCACTTGAAACTCACAAATAAGATGTTAAAACAAAAAAGGCATTTAATCAAATAGTGAGCACTTTCACAGGGTGGCCATGGTGGTGCAGCAGTTAGCATTGCCACCTCACAGCAAGAGATACTCTGGTTCGATCCTTGGCTGGGGAGCCTTCTGTGCAGAGTCTGCATGTCCTCCCTGTGGTCATGTGGGTTTCCTCTGGGTGTTCCTGTTTCCTCCCACATCCCAAAGACATGCTGTGAGTCAATTGGATACTCTAAATTGGCCCTACACATGAGTATGTGGATGTGTGTGCCTTCTCTGGAAGGTTGGGCACCGGACTGGCAACTCAACATCGTAAAACTCCACTGCCAATCATGAGCAGACAAGGCGATCTGCTGTGGTGACCCCTAACCAGGAAAAAGCTGAAAGAAGAAGTGAGTGTTTTCACAGCCATGCCATGCTGCTTCATCAGACAACATAACAGAGTAAAACCAGTTTAAATACAACTTATGACCAATAGAAACTCTCCAACAATCACCTCATCATCAAAGTTAGGAACAAATCGCCTTAAAGGCACCAGCAATATTAAAACACTTAAAAAGATAAAAACATTTTTATGAACATCACTTACTTAAACATTTTTGTATAAAACATCATGACTTGTTATGTATCAGTTTGGGGCAATGCTGATTATTGTTGCTAAAATTTCTATCATAACTGAAAAATGCCTTATTGTTGTCTTTGACAGAACTGGCAATTTTCAGTTCACACCTAGATTGCATAGATTTGCTTCTGCACCTCAATCATTTGAGTAATCCCTTAATTTTAGTGTTTAGAACATGGGATTTTCAGTGTATTTCTAAGGTTGAGGAGATTTATTTCCCTTCTTTATATAGCTTGTTTATACTAAAGTTACACCATAGCGGATTGTTCTTAAATATGGCATTATATCTGTGTTGGATTAGGGCTGATATTTTGATGCAGGTGTTAAGGTGTGCCCAGAAACCATATGCAAGCACAGAGGCATTGGCTACTGGGTCTTCAGGGCAGGGGAAGCTTTTACACTGGTACTGATTGTTTATTAATTGGTGCAAGTTTGCTTTAGAGAAATCTCTAACCACATTGGAGTGTGTAGGCAATTTGTTACAGGACCTCATGATGAATGCTACTGAACAGTAGTCAGATGTGATCTGTGATGGTGCAACTATTGTTTTCAAGTATATATAGGACTGTATTTGTGTGAAGCAGGTCCACTATATTTGAGTCCTTGTTTAGTGAATGCATTATTTGTTCCAGAGGTGAAATATAGGAATTGTGGAATCCATGTACTTGTAGTAACATAGATTTTTCAGCTTACAGATGAACAATTGAGGTCCCCAAGAATAATGATGTTTGGCTCGGTGATTAGGGACTGAGGATTGCTTAGGTATGTCTTTTGGGGTTTAAGTGTCATAGAGGGTTATGTAGTTGGCTAAGATATGTGAAGAGATCTTACTAGGATGTGGAGGAGCTCAAGGTCATTATCTTATTGTATACATGTTGATGGGATGGGATGGAATTTCAAAGGAATGTGGACATACCCCCACTTGGTAACAGAGGCACCTTCAGTAGAAGGTCTGAATGCATGACAGTCATCAAATCTTGGTAGCAAAGTTGTGTTATCACTGCACTGGATTCATGTTTCAGTGATGATTTAAAATGGCGATATGTTATGTGGCTAGAATGGCTTTTAATGAGGGTAATGTCTTATTTAGGATTTTAACATTGAGCAGTGCTAAGTTCATATTACCCTGATTTGAGTAAGATATGTTGACAAATGGAAGAAACCTACTTTGCACTATTAAGAGGAGAATGATTGCACCAGTATATAAAAATGCTGAGGACAGAGAGGTGCAGGCCATCCCTGGTGAAGCAAGTAGAAATGTAAATCATATTCCACCATGTATATTTAAATACATACTGAACCAATTTGGAATGACACCAATAGCTAAGCCAATTAATTAATGTATCTTCTGTTTATAGTGTATTAGTGCTCTTAGTGAAGATAGGACTGTGTTCAAGTCTATTTGCATGCCAGCCTCAGATACATATTTATTGAGCCCTCAGTGTCCACCATAGTTATTAACTGTCCAGAATTTTGCAGATCATCCTTTATTTTGTGTCATATGCTTCCCCTTTCCCTCATAAAATGTTCAGTTTTTTGGTAAATCAGTGAGGATTATAGTCACTCATTAATGGTAGACATCAAAGTGTCTTATTCTTCAGAAAATGTAAGTTGATGTAAAACCTGATGTTCTTTTAACTTCCAAAGTACATTAGAGTAATATTTAACATTGCTCTTGATTTGGGCTCTTTTGCCCCATTATTTTTGGCTTTGTTCAGAATTTTTGTGCAATTAAGTTGACAGGTATGTATACCATCTGTTCAGAGAAAGTAAATGCAAGTCCTTGGAGACACTGGCCAACACATCAGTGCACAAGCTCTCAGGATATGTTGTATTGGTTGTTCTATTCCAAAATGTGAAGGTTTAGTCGGTCACATACTAATGTAGGACAAGACTAACTGATGCAAATATAATTACTCACCCCCCCCCCCTTTATAGCCAAGCAACATTCACAAGCTGATTTATAGACCATTACGTCATTATAACATCATACAGTGTTATCAGCTGTTTAATATGCTTATTTACAATTCTGTATTTATAACTAAATTTGCATTGTACATTTAAAAATAATGTATAATATATATTCTTAATATATATTCATAATATATTCTTGTAAATGCTGTTTAATGCTTTACTTATTCACTGATATACCCTCGGCCTTGCATTGTACATGCAATCTTTGTCAAGTGCCTTAATGGCAGTATTTTTTGTGTGTGTTCCTAAGTGCAGTTTCTACATATTATTATCTTTGCCATTTTGGCCTAAGTCATGGCTGAAAAGGGTCCCTGGACCAGTTCACTTACCCAATTAACAAAGTATAAATACATCAGTTAAATGTGTTTCTTTATGTAATCCAAAGATGTGTGGATCTCAAGTTATTCATACCCATGTGAACAGCATCCATGTTTTATTTATACCTGGAGTGAAGGGATTTGAGTCCTCTAGTAACCTGTTGCATTCTGGGACCTGAGAGGCAACTTACCCTGACTCTTTCTTTTCTTAGCCTGTTGTGTGATGCACCTTTGCATCTCACTATAGATCCAACTATGCCTAGGATATTTCCACGTGTAATGGTTCACCAAAGTAGCCTTATTGGCTTGGCATGCCATCTTATGACCCCTCTTTGTTGTGTTTGTGGTATATGGCACTACATATGTAGCTGGTGAAGTACCTGTGTGTTGTTGAGGAATTTATGCAGCATAGGGAGAGATTTGTAAAGTACCTCATCATAAGAAATGTTATTTTGTGGTGAATGCCTTGTACTTGCTAGATAGGACTGGGCACTGACAACCTGGTGAGTACTGACAGTATGGATTGATGATAGGCTAGCCTCTTGGTTAGTAAGTATCTATAATTTTACATGTAGATTCATTGTGTGGTCAAAATAAGCAGTTGTCAGTAAACATGAGGTAGTTTGTGCATTGTGTCATGGTGCCAAAGGGTGCCGAATTGTAACAAACTGGCTACAAACGGTGTAAGGTCAGATTGCAGTCTCATGGTTTCCAGGAGTTGGTATATAGTAGTCAAGGTGACATATAGTAAGTGAGCTAGAGAGTTCTATCTATTCTAGGTCTTAATAGTATGTCTAGTATACTAATGTGATAACATTTGTATGAGTTTAATTGTGCACCACCTAGCAGGGTGATTACTAATAACTTGGGATTTAGAGATAGTTATCTTATTTACCTTGGGCCAAACTTGTCACAGTATTTAATAGTGTTCCACTGTGCATCTAGCAGGGGTATTATAAACAATACATCTGTTATTGGTTTTACACTGGACCCGACTTGTTGCATAAAGTGCTACCAAGGCTTGATGAGAATAAGGGCATCACTATAATAATAAAGGCAGGAGAGGGCACATCGTGGTACAGCAAAGCATTTTTTGTGCTGCAAGGAGGTGGAGTTTGCATTAAGATTTCCTTTGGTTATTTATTTAACATTTGTTGACAGGGAAAGTCCGACTAGGACAGACCCTGTTTTTAGACTGGAGGACCAAGGAGAAACACTCCAGATGCATGTCTTTGGAATGTGGGAGGAAACCAGAGTACCCAGAGGAAACCCAAGCAAATGCAGGGAGGACATGCAGACTCCACATAAAAGGCACCCAAGCTGAGAATTGAACCAGAGAACCTCATTGTGTGACACAACAACATTAATCTCTGCACCACTACACCACCCACTTGTTTTTCTGACAAAGACTGAGCAAACATGTAATTCTAAGTAGTGATCAAGACAATATAAGGAATGACAGGGACCGTGGAGACTGTAACCAAACTGTTTTAATATCAATTGTTTGTGACTGTGGAGTGTGCTGTAACCTGTTCATGTGTGTTGTACAGCTCAGGGTACCCTAGTATATTAAGAGGCTGATGTCACAATTGCAAACATCTTTTGGTCATTCTTGTGTTGAAGATTCCCCCTCCATTTTTCATATCTGCCTATAGATCAGTCACATGGCTATCTTGTAGTACTAAACTCTAAGGAAAAAAGTAATTAAATGATTCACATTAAGAGGAAATATGGGCTACCAAACTGTAGGCAGAATGGCTTTAAAACAAACTGTTGCTCAATTATGAGCATTTGGATGCTTTTGTATGTGATACTGATAATAAACTCTTCTCAAGATATTTTTTGTTGACTTTACCCAGGTCTTAAATATGCTAGACAAAGACAGGTCAGTGATATTTCATCTAAGCTAGGCATCCAAACAGAATAGCATAGCTAGTTCATTAACAAACTAAACAGACCTTTTAGAGTAAATGCTGCAAAAACACTGACACTTGCAATGTTGCATTTATTTGTTAATAGATAACGTAACTCCTGTTCATGGGTCATTTGCATCTTATTGGAGTTTTAAACAAAACCTAGGCATTGACCTTTGTAACACCACCTAAGGTGGAAATGTCATCATAGTGGGCTATTAGCAATTTACAGGATACATAAATGAAACTGTTCTGGAATTTAATTACCTGCAGAGGCATACCTTGTATTTAACACAGAAGTTCATGTGATGAAACTTAAAGCTAAAATTAACAGTATGTTTTACTGATATTGGAAACTCTCCAAGTTTCTACAATGCAGACATAGTGATTATTTGTAAAGGAATACTAGTGTCTTAGAAAACTCTTTGTCACTCAGACGTAAAATAGCCCTCAGATTCAAACATTACTTTGAGATCTCTTGCTATCTAAATTATTATTTAGGATGAATTTGTTAGAAGTGTTTGCATTCTGTTACAGGCATTTCTTATGGTAACATTTAGTTACACTGTTTGTTATTGAAACACTTATTAGAAAGTATTTTTTGGTTTTAACAAACTGTATTATCAATGGCTCAGTGGGGTAGCAATGGGTTCTTCTACTGCCCCTGTATTTGCCAACCTGGTGTTGTGTTAGTAGGAAAGTTGTCAGTTTTTAAGTCCAAAATGTTATCTTTAATTTTATATTACAAGAGCTTTGTGGACAATCATTTTAAAGGGGGATTAATTGAAGTGTTCAAACTAGTAGATGAAACAAATGTTAGAACATAATTTTTGAAATTTACTCATGGAGATTCAGGCACAGAAGTTAATTGTTTAGATGCTGTTATGTATATGGACCCCCTGAACAAAACATTTGGAAGTTCTATTCATTGGACGGACACATATACTAACAATTACCTTCACTTTCACTTCTACCAGTAGGTACCCTGTTCACATCAAGAAGAATATTCCCAGGGGACAATTTATTCATGCTTTTATGATGTGTTTTGAAGAATAAGTGTTTTTAAACAGGTTTATTACTAAGTTATTTTTAGAAAGAGGTTATGAACATAATGATTTGAAAAATAGAGCCATTGAAATGTTATCCAAAAGAGATACTGAATTTCCACCTATTTAAAAAATCCGCCTATTTAAAAAATGGTCTTAATATTCTTAATATGACAAATACTAAGGAGAATTTATATAATAATTAATCAGTGCTGTTTCTTCTTATATCTGTAAACAGTAAAATCATCAATAATATATTTAGTTTAATTGGAAAATAATAGAGGAGAACGTCAACCTATGCAAATGATAATAAACCAGTTTTCACCTATAAGAAAAATACCAGCAATAAAACATTTTACAGCATGATAGTTATTTTGTTCCCAGTGCTATTACAGAAAAAGAAAGAGAAGCATATAAATATGGACATTGTGAGGCTTGCTGGTACATTTTATAAGGACCCAGCACGTACTTTGAATATTTGGCAAAAGCATATGGGACTAAATGCAGATATTACTGTCAATCAGTGGGTGTGGTTTATGTAGCCCAGTGCTCCCAAAGTACAATATTTTATGTAGGCATAACCACAAGAAAACTGGAAAAGAGAGTCAAAGAACATTTATATTCTATTAAATGTCATGACAGTAATAATAAACTTTATAAACATCCTCAAATATGTAATGGTTTTAAAAAAAGTGTTTATTCTTTATTTTAGATAACTTACCATTTTGTTGGAGGAGAGTATTATAAAAGTCCCATAGAAACGAAAGAGTCATTGTGGCACCTCAGGTTAGGGGTAGACAAAAAACGTGGATTAAACGAATACATTAATATCAAACGTGTTTTAAAAGAAAGGAGGTTATTGAAAACATCGCTGAGAAAAAATTGAAAGCATTGAAAAATGAGCTAGTTGGCATTGAGTATATTTTATGACATTATAGTGTTGTATTTACAGTCTTTATGCTTTTTTGTAATATTATGTCAACTATGTTCTTATATGATCATGCGACTTGTTAGATCATATGACTTGATCTTGTGACGAGTCTATGATTTGATGAATTTTTATCCTTATAAGAAATGTTTCTAACAATCATGTGATATTAGATCATATTACTTGATTATGTGATCAAATTTAGATTCATAAGGAAGGTTTCTAATGGTTTTATTCATTGTGAAGAAGTCTGGTAGATGTTACTTGAGAAAAAGTTTGAATTAAAGAGCATCAGACTAGTGTTTTGACTCCATTTTTACACTGAATTTTGGTGTTTTGTCTTTTGGCTTGGATCTTGATTTACACCATCATCAGGAAATTGGATTTGTACTTGTTCTTTGTGATTTTGTCAAAAAGCACCTTCAGAGCCATAGCTAGGTCAATCGATGCCTTATTCAACCTCAGCTACTTAAATGACAGATGGTTCTACAATTTTGTCAGGTCAACAACAGTTTACCACATTGATTTTGATGTCTAACAGCTTGAAACCTGAGGTAGCTGTCCCCCTCAGCTCCTCGCTAGCTACATATGGGGGCATACTTCAAAAATACTCGCAGTAATGGAAAAGCTTTTACCCAAGGCACAACAGATACCTCATATACCTCACAATTCTTGCCATAAGCTTAAATAGAACCCTAAATATAAATGGAATCTTAAACTTAAACCTTGTCATAAACTTATAGCTAACTCTTACTTTAACATTAACCCTAACCGTAACCTCAACTTTAATGGCAACACAGACTAAACATCAATTTAGTCTCATGTTTATCCCTAACTCTAACCCTAAAGCCTTTTAGTTGTACAAATACTACAGTAAAAACATTTAAATAAATGGAAATTCATTCAACAGCAACAGCTGAACAAGTGTTATTGCATTCACATGCAACATTCCATTAATCAAAATCACCCAAAAGGGCATGACTACACTAATGTTGACAAAACTGCAAATAAGAATTCCCATTTCCTGTAAAGTAAAAAAAAATCAACTAATAAACCATAAATCATAGTGTAATAGCAATGCTTCCTGATTGGGTATGGAATAGACTATGATTTTACTCATGCCTTCTTGTTGATTTTGCCTGGTGAGGCTTCAGGTAAAAAAAAAACATGCAAGATATGAGTAAATCTAGTGTAACACAGTTAAACATGGTGTAGCAATGCTGAAAAACATATAGGCACCAAATAGCTGTGTCCATTTTCAATATTGTATGCAGTTATAAAGTTAACATTGCTTTTGTCAGACAGCATCTGAGAATATGTTGATAACATAATTAGAAGAGAGCATGCAATACAACTTGTGTGATTGTCAATGTTTTTCTTAAAAGTTGAATATAATGGTTACATAATTGCAGTGTGGTGCATTGTACAAGCCAGTGGTGCACATTTGAGAGATTTTTCAATTTTTTCTGCACTGTACTGTGACCTTGGATTTGGTATATGTAATTTAGGGTTGTGTATACAGCCAAGGCCTCCACATGGGGGTGCGGGGTTTTGCATCTCTGCAATGTTTTTTAATGATATTAAAGTTATGACTTTTGGAGTGGATTTTCAGAAGTTCATAGCTCAAATACAACTTATCAGGACCTCATGGATTCATTATTTAACTATAGTCTTAAAACAGGCTTTGTGCCACATACTGTGATGGTCATCCCCTTTCATAAGGGAGAATCTTGAACAGATCCTGGAAACAGCAGACCCATTAGTCTTACTAGTCTTACTTGCAAAGACATGGAAGGAGTTATCATAGAAATTATCAGCAAGGACATAGGAGACCTCCAGACATTGGATCCATCCCTGTTTGGCTTCGTCAAAGAAGGCCATGCTTATTGAATCTGGTGGACGTCTTTGAAAAAGTCACTAAAACAATGGATGAGGGGAAAACAGTGTGTACTGCCTACCTTGATCTGGTTAAAGCATTTGATATAATTCCCCACTCAGGCATTGCCAATAAACTTACAGAACTAAGTATAAACTCATTTATCACACTCTGGATAGCTAGCTGACTCACTGATAGGACCCAGGATATCAGAATCAGTGAGATCACATCCACAAACAAGGCTCTGTGTTAGGCCTACTCCTCTTTGGTATCTACTTCTTGGATGTCAAAGGCAATGTCAAAAGTCTCTGGCTAAATAAGTTTGCAGATGATTAAAAACTTGAGGCAGTCATTCAATACCCAAAGACAAGAACAAACTCCATGGAGGTCTAACACAAACAAATCCTCGGTGCCAAAGTCATGGCTTAAAACTCAATACCAAGAAATTCACTATAGTATCTTTTGGGAAGTTGGCCATCTCAGGTAACTACATCCTCAATAAAATGTCCCTAAAAGTTGAATCACTAGTCAGGGATCTGTGAAGTTATGAAGATATTACCCTAGCCTTCAACCAACATGTGTTCAAGGGAGCAGGAAAGTCCTTCTGTGTTGCTCAGTGTATAAGCAAAGGCTTGGCATCTCAGTTCAGAGAGGTCATCATACCACTGTATTTAGCCCTCATCAGACCCATCATAGAGTATAATGCCCCCTTCAGTATGCACCTGATCAGACACATGCAGCAACTGGAATGTCCACAATGTTTCCTTACAAAAAGAATACAGGGAGGAAACACAATGTCTAACACTGATCACTTCAAAGCCCTGTCTCTTTACTCAATATCATAAAGACTTCTGAGAGGTGATCTTTGCCTGGTATACAAGGCATCCCTGGGTCCTGTTTTAATGACCTTTTTGCACATCCACAAAACAAATAGCATCAGAACTACTAGATTAAAATACCTAAATTTTGCTTGCAGCATAAATAGGACATGTTGGAAAGACAGATATTTTTCTCAGAGAATTCCCATTGACTGGCACAGGTTCTCCATCCATGTGAAGCAAAGTTGCTCCCTATCGCTATTTAAACTCAAATTGTAACAATGGATGGGTAGTTGGACATTCACCCATGGTCAGGCACCTATGTCTCTCATGGAAAGAGGCAGTCAATAAATCATCCCCATATAAATCAAATCTGTGGGTCACATTTGGGTTGCATGGCTAGGCTTATAAGGGCCTTAAAGGTGTGTTAGCCTACTATAAACCTATGAATCTATCAACCTACAAAATTCTGTTAAGGGAGGTTGATTTAATGGGTAAGGTGTTTACGTTATAGACGCAAAGTACAGGGTTTGATTCTTACATGAAGTAATTGGCTAGGCTTAAAATGGCCCCCAAGGGCAGTTAGCCTAGTACAAATCTATGAACTGGACCAAACATAGGGAGTTATTTATTAATTATTAATTTTACTTATTTAAATTTTTTTACTGGGGTAGAATACTGATCAAACAATGACCAATTACAGGCTCAGCATGGGTTATATCATAATGTAACAAAACAATGTACAGTATACAAATAACAATGGTTTACATTTATAAGTAAGCATAGATAATTTGACCAACAATATATACATATAGAAGATCTAACAAGCCAAACAGCAGTAAGTACTCACTAATGCAGGACCTGGATAATACTAAGAATAAACATATAAAACCAGCAGTTATGTTATGTTAGAAACAATAGAATACCTAGCATAACTTGCATTTATCACTTGATTTGCTACAGAATCATTTTTTTCCTTTCAACAAAGTATATACATCATACAGTAATAAATACTTTGCATTTTTCAGAATTTCTTACATAACTTTTATTCAAGACATGAGAATAACAAATTAGACATTCTATGTGATAGGTTCTAACAGAGTGACACATAGTCCTCTATGACTGCAATTATGATGCAGCCTTAGTTATGTGTACAAAATAAGTCAAGCTGTCAGGCTGCTTTCTGTCACTGTATTGGCCTTAGGAATCAACATTCATCTTTGTGTAGAAGTATACAAGAATAATAAAAGCAGGCATTTGAAAGACTTTCCAAAGCCATAGAGATCTTACAATCTAATATGGACGTGCACAGCATGTAAGATCACTTGGTTGTCTTTGGTACTTGTGCAAATAGCAAGCAGTGCATACTTTTTAATGTAAGCTGCATCCCCATGTTATACTTGTTGCATGAAATACATACATACACTGCTGCATGTACCTACATATGTACAGGGATGTGGTCTCCTGGTTGTGTGACTCACAATGTTGTGGTTACAACATGGTACATAGAGCACAAATTCTATGTGTGACACAGGAAATATTTATGCTAGTCTTCTGCACATATTACATACCACACGCACATATTGTGTTCACATATCTCAGTTGCACATTGTGCAGATGTGACCTGCACTGAAAGGCATACACTGCTATAAAGTATTTTTTCTCTACAGACAGTAATTTGTATAGGTTACATGGTCACAAAGTTTGTAGTGAACTGGATAAAGCATATGCCACACTGTATACTATAAAAGAGTAATATTTTGCAGAGAAAGACATGCCATGCAATATTATAGCAATAACTGTTGACGTGGGTGTGATACTTTGAAGATTTACCCACTGTTGGTGTGGTTTAATCATGAGGATGAAGCCCAAGTGATTAAATAAAGACAATAGTGGCTAAATCTTCAATATACCACACCACAGAGATGGTTATTGCCATTATTCAATTACATTATTTAAGAAAAGAATTACTTACTTTTCTTCAATAATGTGTTTGTATGATAGCTCTGTGGCATTCTTCTGCTTTCCTTGGATATCCTGGTGCTTTTTTTGATGTGCTGCACATGTGTATGTGACTTTCATTCCCAAACTTATACAGTACATCAGTCCTGTGTGAGGGCTGCTGTCTATAGGAAACAATGGAGAAAGGAAGACCTCCATTGCTTTTTTTTTTTTTTTTTTTTTTTTAATTTAAAAAAAAAACATACTGGGAGACTTGAATGTAAGGGAGAGACAAGATGCAGAAATGAAAGGATAATCAGGTACGTTTCTCTAGTTCTACATAATGTACCTAATTATCCTTTTATTTTTCTCTGTCCCATCTCTCTCATTGGTTTCAAGTCTCGGGTTTTCTAAGTTTATTATTTTTTAAGTGTAAGAAAAGTGAATTTTTATGGCATATATTAATGGGAGAAAGTCCTGGCAACTGTAGCTTTTTTCATTGGTATATGTTCGGATTTGCAATTGGCATGCTGGTTGGGCTGACCAATCAGCATGCTACTTTTTGAATCTTAATGGCCAGTTATTGTATAATTACATATATAGATAGCGCATATTGTTGTCCAGTGCCATGTTTAGACACACTATTAATCTGCCTAATTTTCTCCAATGTATTTCAACATATTTTGGCACAATGTTTTATCAGCTCACAGCTTTTCCCATAATGTTGAGTTCCCATACAATTGTTTACTAGTGTTACTGTGCAGAATTTGAACTGCTTTCCTAGGGTAATCAGCATGTACAATGAACATTATTTTCTTGTCTTCTAGAAAACTGCCTATCATTCTTCCTGTCATACTGTCTCATAGCATTTGTATTTGTCATGAAAGGCCGTGCTATAATTTACTACATACAACGTACACATAACAATGTATTGTATTAATATTCACTGCTAGACAGTAGTTGAAGCAGGATTTATCCACACATAACCAGCATGATTTACCCATGAGAGAAAAGCTTGAGTAAATAAATTTTACTGTCAGTGAGTAAATCCTGCTTTATTTATAGGTTCATAGGTTCATACTAAGCTATCTGCCCTAGGGCATTTATAAGCCTAGCCAGAATGTGTTTGGCTTTCGCCACCCATTTTAAATTTATTTTGCTATGCCCTTTTTCGAGGTTAGTATACTGTGCCTCTGTCTAACAGTGACACAAAAGTGATACCCGGGGTAAACCTACGATCTCCCATCCACTCATCAAGATTCCTCTTGAAGAGAGTCAATGAGGGACTCTGCCTAACCTGGACTGGGATTTTATTCCAGAGTGAAGGGAGCCTCTGGGTTATGAATCTGTCCCTCCAGCATGTCCTATTTATTTCAGTGCTGAGGTTCAAGTCTCTCGAGCGTAGCTTGATGGGATTTGGATTTTCTGAGGTGCAGCATGTCCATTAATTCCGGGTTGGACATGGCTTTATACGTCAGGCACAGATCGCCTCTGAACAGGCGGTATGCCACTGAGTAGAGCTGGAGTTTCTTTAACCGGGCAGCATATGGCATCTGTTTGAGCCCTTTGATCCTCTTGGTGAGGTACTTTTGGGGTCTTTCCAGTTGCTGCAGGTGTCTGGTAAGGTACATCCCAAAAGGGGCATTGTACTCAATTATGGGACTGATGAGGGATGAGTAAAGAGGCACGATGACCTCCCTTGATCTAGATGTGAATCCCTTCATGATTAGGTGGGCTATATAAAATGTTTTTCTAACCACTTTGGCCACGTGGTTGTCAAATGAGAGATTGCTATCAACTTGGGTCCCCAGGTCCCTAATTACTTCTTCTGTACTTAATGGATTACCACCTATGTGGTAATTTGTGGGCACTTTGTTTTGCCAAAGGGGATGACTATACACTTTTTGGCATTTAGCTTGAGGCCATGGCTCTGGCACCAGTTGTCTGTTTCTATAAGGCCCTTTTGGAGGATGCTTGTGTCGGCTGGAGAGTCGATTATGGCACCCAGTTTGCTGTCATCTGCGAACTTGGTCAGCCACAGTCCTTCTGTGTTGGCCTGTACCTCCGAGAAATATATACCGAACAAGAGAGGTCCCAGGACTGAGCCTTGTGGGACACCACTTGTAACTGGTTTGGAGTCTGACATGGCTCCAGCAATTCTAACCATGTGGGTTCTGTCCTTGAGCCAGTTTGCAATCCATCTAGTGACATAGGGGTTTATATTTCAGCTGGTGAGCTTATCTATAATGCCCAAGTGGGGTATTGTATCGAAGGCTTTGCGAGGTCCAGGTAGGCTGTGTGGACCACCTTCCCCTCGTCAATGGCCTTGGTGATTGTTTCAAAGAAATCAACCAGGTTTAAGAGGCAGGATCTGCCCTTAACAAAGCCGAACTGGGTAGGATCCAGTGTCTGTAGGTCCCCAATATCTTTATTTATGAGGTCCATGATGATCCTTTCCATAGCTTTGCAGACCAAGCTAGTCAGGCTTATGGGGTGATAGTTTCCAGGATCCGTTTAGGCACCACCTTTATGGAGAGGGACCACTGTTGCTGTACACCACTCTTTGGGCACATATCCTGTAGTAAGGCTGAGATTGAACAGTAGTTTTATGTTTGGGTTTAGCTCTTCTTGGAGTTCATGTAGGATGCAGCCCGGGACACCGTCTGGTCCCATTGATGCTGTGTTTTTTGCTTTGGAGAGGGCGGCTCTTACCTGAGCATCTGAGATGTCAGGGGGGCAGCACTCTGCTGGGATAGATATTTGCCCTTTTGGTGGGGGGGGGGAGAAGTTTGCGCTGAACCTGTCAGCTAGGATGTTGGCAATGTCTGTGGGTTCGGTGTATTTTTTGTCATTTTGGACTAATTCTGAGCATACCTGGGAATTACCACCCAGGTTCCTAACATAACTAAAGAAAGCCTTGTGATTATCCTTAGTGTCCTGTGCAATTTTTCTCTCGAAGCTGGCCTTAGACAATTTTATGAGTGCCCGTAGTTTTTTGCTAATACTGATCAGTGATGCCTTCCCTTTTTGGGATTTTGCTCTATCATTTAGTAGCTTCCTCCTTCTATTGTATAGTTTGTTTATGGCTGGGGTCCACCAGACAGGACGTCTGCCTTTGGAGGATTGGGTCTTGGTTTTATTTGGGATCGCATGATCCATGCATTCCTGAAGGTGTTCATAGAATGCGTTTATAAAGGATTCTGAGGTCTGGGCCGTATTTTCCACAGGCCCGGGGGCTTTGAAGGATTCCACCTCGGTTTTGAGGAGTGTGAAATTTGCTTTAGAGAAGTTTTTCACTGTGGTTTTCTGGGCAGGGGGTGGGGTCGGGATGTGAATATCCAGTGAGATTAGTTTATGTTCTGATCTTACCAGTGAGGGATACACTTCTGGTCTGGAGCATAGAGTCCCCATGTTGGTGATGATCAGGTCCAATATGTTTTCCCATCTTGTGGGAGTGGTAACAAGTTGTTCCATAGCATTTGAGTTTATAAATTCTAGGAACCTTTGGGCTAGGGTGTTGGAGCTAGAGTAATGCTCCCAGTCTATGTTTGGGTAGTTGAAGTCGCCCAATATAATGGTGTTTGGAGAGACCTTCATATTTTCCAGTGTTCTCAGGAAGGCCAAGTGGGGTTCCTGGGTTTGGGAGGGTGGTCTGTAGCAGGCTATAAACTGGAAGGCAGTTTTACCCACTGTTAGTTGCACATGGATAGTCTCTGATGCTTCATGCTTTGCCACCAACCTGGAGGTGTGGGTATCTTTGATGAATATCGATACTCCCCCTCCTTTTGTGGTTCGGTCCAAGTTTTGGGGCCGAAAAGCATGGTATGAGGTATAACCTGGTAGTGCTGGGGTGCTCTCAGGAGCCCTGAACCAGGTTTCTGTTACTTTACAGATATCGATATTCTCCATGCTAAGGAGAGTTTCGAGTGCGTGCATCTTGAGGTTTAGACTTCTGGCATTGAGTAGCATTACTCTTAGTTTCTTATCCCTTGTGATACCTATGGAGGTGGGTTTGTCTTTTGAGCCTTGCCTAAAAAAGGCACTATGGGGGTAGCAAGATCCTTTGCCAATATCCGAAAGCCCAGGGGTGACAGGTGCAAGCCATCCCTAGCGAAGCATTGTGGCTTGTCGAGCATATCATCCCAAGCTGACAGGCATTGGATCCCCTTTGAATGACCCCAGTACTTAAGCCAATTGTTGAAATTGATCATCTTGTCTTCATATTGTGGCATCATTCTTGGTGAGGGTAAGATGCTACTCAAGGTCAGGGTCATACCGGCCTGGGCTACATGCTCAGAGAGCTCCTCTATGTCTCTTTTCATGTAGTCCAGGGAGGTACGTCTCAGGTCATTCACACCAGCATGGACAATGACTGAGTCATATTTGTACTTGCCTTGGAGTGACCTGAGTGCTTGTGTTATGTGGCGGATCCTAGCGCCGAACAGGCTGCTCACCATGACCCTCTCCTTGTTCAGCCTGGTGAGCGGGACATCAGTGTGCCTGACGATAGAGTCACCTATTACAAGTGTATCAGGTGTGTTGTTTAGTCTTAAGGGCTGTGACTGTTCGGCACACTGGCTTTGTGAGATATGTGTTGCACGTGTTTTGTTTTGGGGTAGCGGTTGCTTGGGTGTCTGCTTTGGAGGTCTCTGCTGCTTAGGCAGATCTTTATTTAGAGCCTCCGAGTATGTTTTTGTGTGATTATGTGTTTGGTTTGCTGTCGTGGTAGGTCTATGTGAGACTAGAATTGTAGTGAGTGTGGTTTCCTTCTCCTCCTGACTGGTTATGCCAGTACTGAGTTGAGAGAGCTTAGCCTCCAGTTTGGCTATATGGTTGCATCTCTCACATGTGTTGGGAGGAGGAGAGGGTTGTCTGTGTATATGAGGCAGTTGTAACATTGCCTCAAGATTCCCAGATTCACCAGCTGGACCGGAGAGGAGATTGACAACTGACCTTTGGACATGCTAGAATAATATTGGGAATTCCTTTATAATTGAAAACAAGGGCCAGTGGGGAGTGAGGGTGTAGTGCTTTTAAGTTTTAGTGCTGACTTATATAATTGCTTTAGTGAGCAAGTGCCAGGTAACTTAAGTGCAATGTGTTACAGGTAACTTAAATGCAAAAACGACAAACAGTAACTTTCTTTCAAGTGAAACAAGGAAATAAGTACAGTAAGCAATGCAGATATCACTAGTAATCCACAGAAGCGCTGGGAAGCTGCGTATTAGGTGGAATTAGCGTTCCAGGCAAATAACAAGCAAACAAACAACAAGCATATAAACAAAGCTAGATTCAGCAGGCCTGGATCTAGTCAATGCTACAGCAAACAAGGTGTACCAATTTCAGTAAGATACAGTTCAAATATTCAGGCACTATAAACCTTTAACCAGAAATTCCCAGCTCAGAAGGGCAGAGTCCAGCCTCTTCTCCCACAAGAGTGCAGACCACGAACCTTCTTAATGTAAAATAACTGGCCTGAAGCCCAAGTGCTTAAACCAGAACTAATACACTTTAAGAATAACAGACATGATCCAGTGGATAGTATTGCTATTGTGCACTGGAGTTATTTAAAAAAGATTATTTTTACTTTTATTAACTAACATTATAATGGTCTACTTTTTGTGTGATAGATGTTTCTCTACATACCGGGGAAATGCATACATTCGAATCTTGTGAACAACAGTATGATTCTTTATGGATGTATTGAAGGGTTGAATAACTTGTGCCACTGATATTAGTTCATTAATTAATGGTGACTTTTTAAACTGAAAATAAGTCAGTATAGATTTATAAGTATCCTTTAATGCATCCAAAAATGGATACTTTTCTTATTTCCATTCATTAGCTTCATTCTGACTTTTTAACAAAAATGTAAAGTTTGAATGGTATCAGGCGTCTACTGAATGGATATGTTTGTGATTCTAGTTGTAGTTTACAAGCACTAAAAAGATGTTTAGTCAACCATATATCCCAGACTGAGGGCTTTTTTAGAAACAATATACACTAATATATATATATATATATATATATATATATATATATATATATATATATATGCACTTGTGATACAATCGTTTATATAAAAATCCATACACCTGCACATCACATGGGAATTCCATTAATGCAGTAGGAGTGATCTGCATGGACAATGTTGCCATCATAGCTACAAAGCACACTTTTTCTGCAAATATATTAATACTGTATCCTTCTGAGGACTCCACTTTAGATTTGCGTTCATGTTGAGTAATGCACCAGGACTCAGGAGTCACATGACAGTATCTCTGCTCTGAATGGACCATTAGTAGGTGATGCATAAGTACTTTGTAGTAGACCAAGGCTCTTCTGGTATTGTCTATTACAGCATGATTATAAAGCATACTGGACAGACAGCTTTCCATAGAGTCTAAATCACTTGGAATGGAGAAGAGCTGCAGACAGCAGGTTACTAGGACTGCCACTGGATTGTGATGCAGGTACAGCAGAGTTCATTAGCACTAATTACTGAGCAAATATCATGGTTTTCCACAAATACTACATTATCTGCTGTATAGATTCATAAAGTCTTAATGATTCCATGGCCACTGAGTCTCAGAACTATTGTCACTTTGACAATACCCTTCTTCTTGCTGTACTTCCTTTAGCCAGGAGGGATATACCAGTCGATTCTGGATTAAATTTCTGGATTCCCATCCCATCATCTATTTTTGTTTTCAAGGAAGATAGTGAATCATACTACTTAACATGCAGAGTAGGTTTTTTCAAGAGATTTTTGTGAGGCACTGAATTATAAATCTGTCCCTCCACTATGTTTTATTAATCTTTTGGTGATAACTAAAAAACACTGCATGAAAAGTCCCAGCCAAATGTTTATTCACCACAGTTTTAGCGTTTTTGTTCCAAAACACAGGAACTTCATCAGAAACTGTACCAGAGTAACTTCCTTCCTTTTAAAGACTCAGAATGAGGATCCATGCCTGCACCAGCAATATTTAAAGAAACCACACTCTTAAATACATGCTTAAAAATAGCTCTAGAAGTACGCAGTTAAAAATACTTACATAAAATGTGTTGCATAAAATAAATATATGTCAATAGATGTTCTTTCAAATAATTAACCTATAAAAATATATATATATTTAAAAGCTTTCATAAGAATAAAATGAAAAAAAAGTTGGTGGATGTCATAAATAATTCTGTCATAAAATATGAATATAAAAATATTGAAAATTGGAAATGTCCTTGTCCTTGCCACATTAAGACAGGCAATTTGATTTGATTTTCAAAATAGGCTTAATAGATATTAAATAATTAATGCCCTGGGGGGTGGCATTCAGTAAAATTTGCCAATGAAGCTCTCTCTTTTCAACAAATGTTTCCAAGTCACCACCTCTTTCAAAGTGTTCTACTTTCTCCAAAATAGTGAAAGAAAACTTTTTAAAGCCATCATATTGCAATGAATGTTTATAAAGGGCATTGAATTGATGTGCCTTACTGACTGCATATACATTCTGGTAAATTTTTGTCGTTAAAGGTCCAACAGTCTTCCCAACATAAAATGCTGGGCAAGATGAACACACTACCTCTTTTGTGTTACAATCAAATCTGCCTTTGACTGTAATCAGTCTTGGAACATCATGTACTGAGAAACTACTACCTCCTAAAATGAATCCACCCTACTTACATCCTCCACACCATTTCATCCCCCACTTTTTAGTAAATTTACCTTTGCAGCTTCCATTAAAGTCAAATAATGTTTTGAAGTTTTTGTCATTCTTAAAAACAAATCTGGGCTGCTACCTCAGCCTGTTGGTTAACCCAAGACTTCCAAAGACCAATGACTACTAATAACATTCTTTAAAGAGTAAATGTCTCTACTATATGTTAAAACCAATGCCCATGAATGATCACCAGAACTCAAACTGACATTTGGCTCGTAGGTATTATTTGTGCCCATCACATGTTTAAACTGTCTAATAATGGGACCATAGCGGGACTTCCAATGTTCCATAACAAATCAACTAACGCCATCTAACATATTCTGGGGGTAACCCCTGCTTCTGAACATATCACACAATATGCTGAACTCTGAAATTGTGTGTCATCAGAAACTAGTCTGCTGAGTTTAATTGTCCCCTCACTAAGTTCTTTTTTGCCAGATGTGGTATTGACTGTCAAAATGCAAATATGCATTTGAAAAGGAGTTCTTTCAAAATATGTTAGATTCATACCTGTGGTTCTCAGAGTTCTTGTATAACGTGATGTCAAGAAAGGCTATGGTCTGTTTGTCATACTGATGGGTGAATTCTAAAAAGTGAATAGAGTGATTTAAGTAATCCATGAATGATTTTAACTCTTCCAAGTCACCCTTCCCCAAAATAAAAATGTCATCCAGGTACCTCAAATAGACTTCCAACTTGGAAGAAAAGGGTGAATTCAGAACTATGGAGGTTTCTCAAAACCATAGGACCATGTTAGCAAAAACAGGGGCTGAAGCTGTCCCCATAGTCACACTTCCATGTTGTTTGTAATATTCACCCTCATAGTAAATGTAATTGTTTGTCAACACTAACTTCATAAATTGTAGTATCAGTCTAGTTTTTGTCGTATTAAGGCTGGTACTTCAAACCATTGCTTGATGGAACCAATCCAAACCCTCCTCATGAGGGATTACAGAAAATAAATCTTTAATGTCAGTAGTGTCAAACAAAACCTCTTTTGAAAATGCAATTCTAGAAATGGTCTCCAGAAAATACCAGGAGTCTTTAAGTAAGTGTTGTTTGTCCTCAGGAAATAATTTGAGTTTGTTGTCAATACATTTGGCCAGATGTCCTATTTTGGACCCTGCGAATGCCACAGTGGGTCTTAGGGGAGGGTTAGTGACTAATTTATGAATCTTTGGGATACTGAAGATCCCTGGGATTCTTGCTTTGCTAACTACTAGGCCCTCCCTCAGGGTAAAAGGCGGGTCATAAGTCACAAAGATATCCTCCAGTAGTAAATCTATGGCATGATATACAATGTTGATTTTATTGTGAGACACTTCAATAAAACATTTTCCATTGTGCAGATAGTGCAACATCTTGGAGGAATAAACATGTTTATCCATTGTGACCCCCACCCTTATCTGGTTTCATAATGTGTAGGTTCTTGTCACTGGCCAATACCTGCAACAACTCTCATTCCTCATTAGTGAGATTATAAAACTTAGGTTTTCTATTCTTATTGCACCATTCCCTCACACTTTCTTCACACAGTTGCTCAAATAAGTGTATACTGGGTAAGAGTGGAGGATTGAATGTGCTAGTTCTCCTTAGGCAAGGATTAAGTGTACTCTCATCCCTGGCTGCCAAAATACAATTTAAATTCAGGTATATTATGTCAGGCTGCCTAGAAGGCACGTAT
Organism: Protopterus annectens; assembly: GCF_019279795.1. NCBI lineage: Eukaryota > Metazoa > Chordata > Ceratodontiformes > Protopteridae > Protopterus > Protopterus annectens. The sequence goes on along the minus strand of NC_056727.1, from coordinate 372,303,379 downwards.
TTAAATCCTTTTTGAAATAGTGTACCAAAGGTATTAGTAAAAGTGAGGGCAGAAAAGTTGTGTATCTTACAACCACCAAAATTAAAAATAAAATTGGTACCTTGGTCTCCATCGGTTGAAGGGTCAGAAGAAATTACTTCTGATATCGTCTGTTTCAATAATCGGTCCTCTGAAAATCCTGATTGTAGTGACTTCCACTAGAATTGGAGACATCATTAGCCTGTCTTTCCCTTCTTTCCTGCAGTCTCTTCAATCTCGGGGACCGTTAATGTCCTCCACATGTGCCTCGTATGTTTCGCCTGAATTGTTGTTAGGAAGCCCACTACTGTTTTCTTTAAATTCACTTCCTCTTTGTGGACTTGAGTAGACATTTTTAGCTTTATAATCATGGATATCTCTTATAATCTTTTTTTTTTGCTCCCTCTTAAAAGAACCTTTGTGCTCAGTAACTTTGTTTAAAACTGTCTGGAAATCATCCAGTCTGTGTTCAAACAACAAGTCTTTCTTAATTTCCAGGTCCAACTTCTGAATCTCCTCTTTTAAAAGATTAAGTCACCGTAACTTGTCTCGGACAATAATGCTCATATACTCTGCCTATACGGTCAAAAAATTCCACCAGCTCCGTATGAAAAACAGAACCATGTGTTACCCCATTGGGATATTTCCAGATTCGTAAACCCTTTGGTACACGTTTGTTGGCAATGCAAAATTTTAAAAATGAATTGTTCATCTGTAGAGATTTAGACTTAGTCAATAAATTCTCAAATTGATTAAGTCTGTTTGCAAAAGTAAGTTCACAGACATTAGTATGTGCATTGCTCATTTCAAACTTCTGGGCTGTTTCCATATCAAACAAATATTTGGGTGTAAACCAGTCCTGAATGTTGAAACAAACTGTTGATGTAGAAGCAGCATTCACTCCACCTGGGGTGTTATTATTACATCTTGTCATACTCTGACCATTAGCACAAACTGCAGTATAGGTTGTAGTATTTGCCATACCTTGACTGCTTCTGCCATTGTCAGCAACATTAATCCCATTCCCAGTACCAGTGGAACTTACAACCAAGAAGTCAACACTTGCATTCAGCTGGTCCATATGCTGCAAAAGTATTGTAAGGTCCACAAGTGTATCATTGTGACCAAAAAGAGTAGAACCGGCCTCTGAGCCAGAAAAAAAGATCAGGTTGAGACATAATGGTACTGTAGCAACAAAGACAAACTAGATAAAATAAAGCACAAAACAGCGTACTATGTAAACTTGAAAATAAAAAAAATGCCACACCAAAAGTCCCAGCTAAATGTTTATTCACCACAGTTTTAGCACTTTTGTTCCAAAACACAAGAACTTAATTAAAAACTGTACCAGAGTAGCTTCCTTCCTTTTTATTTTCAAGTTTATAAAGTACGCTGTTTTGTGGTTTATTTTATCCAGTTAATCTTTTGGTGAATATTTAGGTCTCTGGTTCTAATGTTGGTGAAGATACTGAACTAATCAGTGTCAATGGAACAAGTGCTGATATTGAGCTAATCGCTGTCAGTGGGACACCACATAGCATACTTACCTTTGGTACAGAAGGCTGCAGGTTCTATCTCCACACTAAGTAGATGGATTTTAGACACTGTAGTGCAATTTTTTTTGGGGGGTGGGGCTGGGATCCTGAGTGTGCCATCCTTTGCATAAGATGTTAAACTGAGGCCCTATCTACTTGAGTTGGTGGCAGTTCAGCTGGATGTAAAAGATCTCATGACAGCTATGGAAAAAAGTAGGAGCCCTTTATTTAACACAACATAAATAACATTATTGACATATTTACAAAATGTACATATTTACATGCACATCTATATGCATTTCCATTTTTTTACTATTTGTCAGTTTTCTTATAACATCCTTGTTATTTTTCTATAACTGATCCCCACTCCTTCCATAACCACAATCTAATTTTTCACAATATAGCTGCCAAAATGCATATCTCATTAAACAAATTTTCATTTAATCTTTCTTTCCACATAACCCATATTACATAAAAGAAATTCTTATCTACTCTTCTCACATATTTTTTCTTCTTGCTCTTATAATATCCATTCATAATCATATTCATATCCACATTCTTTATGTCATTAATAGTCTAAAAAAAATGCCTTCACACTTTTTTTCCAGAATTTCTCCAGTTTTGCAATTTCTTCCTCCCAATGAAATAAATAGACCCCTGGATTCCTGCATGGAGAGGTTCATGTCCTGGCAGCCACAGCAGAGTGCCATACATATTCATGAAGGCACGCTGCTGTTAAGGCTAAACAGACACGAACCATGAACGAGTACAGGGAGCATGTTCAAGTAGTGCATGGACTATGAACACACCCTCTCCACTAATAAAGTGCTGAACTGCAGTTTCTAAACCTGATGTGGCATAATATTAGAGAATTCTTCTAATAGTATCCCAATATTTCAGTGTCCACGGACACTGAAATGAAATAAATGTGCATTTCAGTGTCTGCAGACACTGAAATACATACGGGAGCAGGAAAGCAAAGCAGTGGGTGTGTGACAGGTTCTGTGACACACCCACTGCATTGTAAAAGTGCCATACGACACCTCACACCCTGATAAAGCAGGAAATGTGGACAAAGGCACAAATAATAGGGGGAGAAAGCCCTAAAAAAGGACACTTCTTAAATATCACCCTTATAAACCTAGAAAGTTGATAGAAAACAGGTCATGCAGTAGCATAAATGTCTGAAGGATAGAAGTCTGAAAGTCAAATGTTTGCCATTATTCCCTGACAGCAGTCCATGTGGACAAAGCCACAAATAATGGGGGACAAAGCACTAAAAAGGGACAGTACTTAAATATTGCCCTCACAAACTTAGAAAATTTATACAAAACAGGTCATGCATTAGCATGAATTTCTGAAGGATAGAAGTCTGAAAGTCAAATGTATGCCATTATTTCCTGACTGCAGTCCTCAATGACTTGTCAGAAAACCACAATACTTACTATATAACATAATAATATAATAAATCTTTTCATTTTACATGCTAATGAATGTTTAAGCTTAGCTAAGTGGGTGTGCGCATTATAACCTTCTGTTTAGCATTGCCTAAACATTCCATAGGAGATAAATAGAAATATACAGCTGAAATTCCTCAACTGCAATAGTGTAGTGGTTAGAGTCCTGGCTTTATATATAGGTGTTCATGGTTCGAGTACCAAAACAGGCACGTTGTTTTTATATGGGAAAGCAGTGTTAAAATTATTTTTTTACATTTAAAGTATGTAATAACTGTTTTTTGTGAACCAGGATAGTGTAGCTGGCATAAAATGGAAGTGTGAGTGCATATAACATGTGAAATCACCCATGTATACACAAGTGTCCCATACAGTATAGTCATACCCCTTGCTAATGTAAAGAAAGCACATAGAGGGATGTCATGTAAAATAAATCATATACACCTACTAAATGAAGCCATTATCCTCATATTTTTTAAAATGAAACATGATCAATGGTCAGCTATACTTACCGGGTTTAAGCATCACTTATATGTGATAGCTAAGCAGCAATCAGCTTAGCTAAATAGATTTGCACACTGTTAAACAATGCTCAACAATTACCCCTTTAAGAACTGTGCAACCCAGCTTGGGAGGTTTGTGTGTTGCTAAGCTGTGCTCAGCATTTTTGAAATGGTCCAATGATGGCAAAGGACAGGAATATGGCCTCATTTAAACCATGCAGGCAGGAATACAGCCATAACCTGTTTAGTATGATCTCTGCAGGAACATGTCTGGTGTTGGAGAGGGAGTGCGCTTTTGGGTGCAGCGCTGGATCATTCAGGAGTCCAAAATCATGGCTGGACTCCTTGTCAAAAACCATGATGAGATATTGCTGTAGGGTCAGTACAAGGGTTCACAATACAAAATGGAGACCTGAGTCCATCTTGCATGTAATCTCACCAGTGCTACTGGCATCCCCCGGACTGGTGAGCAGGTATGGCACCACTATGCTGATCTAAAGTGGAGGAAGGGGCCACTCTTGGCCCAGTGGATCCAAGATGCATGGGCATGGAATGCGCCAGTAGTGAGTAAGTATCACTATCAAGTAGCCTGTAACAAATACTAGCCTGAGAATGTGATAGACAGGTATGCATAATGTTTGTTTCTCTCCCCTCCAGCTGCAGCAGAGAGGGCTATGAACATAGAAGCCCTTGCCAACAGACTGTTAAGGCTGTACTGACAGGCTGGTGAGTACAAATCTATTTTGCAGTATATTGTTCAAATAGCTAAGAAGGAGTACATTGCTTACTGCTAGTAGGTATATTGTTACTGTGTGAACTGAATAAATAAAAAAGTTTGACTGAATAATATTGATGTGCAATAAAAATCACTACAAAAAACTGTTGTGTTTACTCTGATATGTTGTTGTAGACATACAGAATGCATATAGGCTCTTCACAGCAAATGTGGCTGTGACAGCATACATTAACTGAGGTTCTTCTGTGAACCAGCTGTAAGAAAAGCTGTATATAGTGGAGCTGTAAAAGAAGATATAACTGAAACGTGAAATATATACAGCACTAAGCTCTGAACCCTGAATAGTAACGTGTAAAGTTTCAAACTGTGTTCCATCCAGCATTGCCTTGTGTTAACCTTTGCTTTCCAGATTGTAGCAATCCAAAGGATAATTCACAGTACAATAACTACCTGTCATGCATGCATCACAGGCTTACAAGTTCAGACTGTCTAACCAAGAGACTATTAGGCAGAAACCAGTGAAACACAAACAGCCACTCATCCTTAAAACTACTGAAACTTGCCATCTTAAAGTCAAAAACCCTGCTATCAAGGGAAGCAAGAAACTTCCCATTTGCCTATCCTGCTCTGAGATTAAGGGTCTACCTGCCTGGAGAATAAGGACCCCCACAAATATTACCAGCCACTCATCCTTAAAACTACTGAAACTTGCCATCTTAAAGTCAAAATCCCTGCTACCAAGGGAAGCAAGAAAGTATGTGTTCCTCAAACCTATCAGTAAAGTTGTAGTTTTACTAACATAACTTCTATGTGTGTTATATTAAACATATATACTAACTATTAAATACATAATATACCAGAAATTTTAAAGTATTAAAACTAGTGACTTAACCAGGATACCCAGCAGCCATACCCCTCTCTACTTCTTAATAAACAAACTTTCTTGTCCCTGTGCTGCCTCCTGCAGCTGTTACCACAGCCTTCCCCAAGTCTATAATAGCGATCTCCTATCTCTAGCTCAGCTGTAACACTATTTCCCTGTCCAGGTTGCTCCCTCTACTAGGCTTGTTTCTCTCACTCTTATCTCTTCTCTCCCTCCTAGAATCCCGCAATACATATATCTGCTGTTTAAGACTGCTTTTACATTCCCTAGTCGATTCACCAATTTGCTTAATAACTGCACCCAGCTATTCCCCCAACTATCAGTAACACAGAATTTCCAGCTCTATACTTACCCTTTCCCTCCTGGTAGCAACCCAGCTATCAGCAGCTCACAGATTGTTCTCTCAGACCCTTCTTCCTTTAGTTGTCCCTAATCTCCTACCATTTCCCTATTCATCTGCTACTCATCCTAAGAGTCACTCTTCTACAACTTTTTCTCTATCCTTACTCCCCTGTCCCTTCCCCTACTCTGTCTCTCTTCCAACTTCCTTTCAACCTAGCTCAACATGACTTAACATTCTGATACTGACTCACCTATCTTGAACTTTGACCACTCCCATATCCTACCTGCCCACTCCTATACTCCGCCCCTTTATCCACCTCACATCCCTTTTCAATTTTATAAAACAGTGCAGCTCTGCGAGGCGCCATCTTTAATTACTGGAATACCCCTCTGGCTGCTCTGCATTCCCAGCCATAGCATCTTTAACTCTGTAAGTTACTTTTTACTTTATTATTGCATATGATGACTTTTAGCTGGAGAACAACAAAAGCTTAGCTTGAGTGCTATGAAACCTTACCAAAACTAGGATTGTCCAGGTTGTTTTGCTTACTTGTGCTGACTAATTGTGTTAGTAACGGCTACAGTGTATTTGTGCTTTCCATGTGGAGTTGATGTAAGCCTCCTCAATGTTTTGAGACAGCACTGCAATATCCTTTAGTACTGGCTTTCTTTTCAGAGGGCTGCTCGCAAAAGTCTAGTGGTTAGTTGCTTGCTGGGACTATGTTGTTTGATCCTTGCCTGCAACATACAAGTTGTCTAGTTAATTCTCTGTTGTCTAGGGGTTACCTTCCCTGTAGAGGCTCCATGTAAGACGAGTGCTTAGATAATAAAAACTACCTCCGACTACGGCGATACTGCTTGCACTCCTCTCCCACGCTAACTAAACTCTCTTTTAGACTGAGGGAATCCTAGCTCTCGATACTACATAGAACTGAAGCAATTGCATTTTCAATTGCTCCTAGTGCTTCCAGGTGTTCCTCATGTACGCTTGCATAGTATAGCTATTAATAGTAGATACTCTAAGACGCTGCATAGTGCAGCTTTAATAGTAGACACTCTGAGGCTTTAATTGGGCCTGCGCAGTATCATTTAGTTTAAATTATAAACTGTGAGCGGGCTGGATAACTCTGTGCCTCCATACCTACACCTTAAGTATCAGGGTAGCATTTTTTCAACATTGGGGTAAATTCTACTGGGTCGGAGCTGTGCTTTATACATATGCACAGTATATATATATATATATATATATATATATATATATATATATATATATATATATATTCTAAATGCTGTGCTAGAGCTGAAACAACATACAGCCTCCTTTTTTTTTCTTTTTATAAGCGTACTAGCAGTGTGGCGTCCTCAGAATTGGTGAAAAGCTTGCAGCATAGTTTTCTGTGAGTGTGCAGTTGCACATGTAGCCGTTCCTAGTTCTCAGTGATAAATGTAGGACTTTTATGCTTGCAAAATTGTACTATTGACTCCTATGCTATGTATAAATGGCTTATCTGAACTAAAGTGATTCCGCCTTTTCCTGTACTGTTGTGTGCACTTGTTATGACCTAATTAGAACTAGATTCCTAAAATGTCTGCTTCTATCTGGTTTACTTAACAAACTGCTTAAGTGTCCCTGAACTATTTGGTTATATTATATATTACTTAGCAGAACATGACTGTAAACACTGTAATGCATTCCTAGCCTGTTTGTGTAAAGATACTAAGTACTGTTGCCTCACTCTTCCTAAACCTGTTTCTGCCAGTGCCTATTAGTATAGGAACCAGCCTGTATTTACTGAGAGAATGCTATGTTAATGCCTGTTCCTACCAAGTGAATGATATGTTTTTGTTAGTGTTTTTTCTCTGACTGAAATGCCTGTACCATTAGCCTAATTATCAAAAGATGTTTTCTCATTCACTATATTTTGTTTTTTCTCTCTCTCTCTTTAACATATCCAGCTTCCCATTCTCCTATCCTGCTCTAAGATTAAGGGTCTACCTGCCTGGAGAATAAGGACCCCCACAAATATTACCAGCCACTCATCCTTAAAACTACTGAAACTTGCCGTCTTAAAGTCAAAAACCCTGCTACCAAGGGAAGTAAGAAAGTATGTGTTCCCCAAACCTAGCAGTAACGTTGTAGTTTTACTAACATAGCTTCTATGTGTGTTATATTAAACATAAATACTAACTATTAAATACATAATATACCATTAATTATAAAGTATTAAAACTAGTGACTTAGCCAGGATACCCAGCAGCCATACCCCTCTCTACTCCTTAATAAACAAACTTTCCTGTCCCTGTGCTGCCTCCTGCAGCTGTTACCACAGCCTTCCCTAAGTCTATAATAGCTATCTCCTATCTCTAGCTCAGCTGTAACACTATTTCCCTGTCCAGGTTACTCCCCGTCTACTAGGCTTGTTTCTCACACTCTTGTCTCTTCTCTCCCTCCTAGAATCCCGCAATACATATCTCTACTGTTTAAGACTGCTCTTACATTCCCTATGTGATCCACCAATTTGCTTAATAACTGCACCCAGCTATTCCCCCAACTATCAGTAACACAGAATTTCCAGCTCTATACTTACCCTTTCCCTCCTGGTAGCAACCCAGCTATCAGCAGCTCACAGATTGTTCTCTCAGACCCTTCTTCCTTTAGTTGTATCCCGCTCCATTCGCCCTGTGGGCTCACTCCGCTCCCCTACACTGCCCCCAATTCTCACCCACCCCCCACCACTCCTACATTTATTCTTCCCATCCCAATCACATCCTCCCTAAATAACCAATAGATACATTTCCTCCTTACTCCACCCACTTATAGCCAGCCCACTTACTTACATTCACTCTATCCACTTCCCTAATCAATTACATTCTCCTCACCTTCTTACAATTCTAAGAAAATCTGTTCCTCTTCCTAAACCCTCACTCCTGCATAGCCTTTTTTTCTGCTCCACAACTACATATAATCTTTCTCCTCTTGCACAAACATGCCTTTAATAATCTTCCACACCCACATGGCCCCCTGCCTCCTCCTTCCTTTACTAATTCCCTTATGCTATACCACTTCATTGTCCTCCAATGCCTGCCCAATTCTACCTACAAAAATAACCTCCATGCACTCCAACCTTTACCCTTACCCTTACTCTTACTCTCACTTCCACTCTGTCTCCCCTTCCCTCTTCCAGCCTAAGTCTCTACACCTATTCCACACTAAAATCTTCTCCACCTTTGCTACAAAACAGACACCTAAACTAATCTTAGATCTTCCCAAATTCTTAGTTTTCAAATACAAATGGCTCAAGATTAACTCCTTCAACAACCTAGACTTAGCTGGTGATATTTACCCCAACCTCGGTCCCAATACCATTATTAATGCCTCCTCCTCACTGTACCTTCCACCCCCTACAACTCCATAAAAATGTTCACAATTAAAGCCCAGAGTCTCAACAACAAAGTCCACCAATTTCAAGCTTGGCTAAGCCATAACAAACCAGACATCCTAGCCATCTCTGAAACTTGGCTTAAACCTCATATATCCGATTCAGAGATCCTGCCCCCAGGATTTCACATCTTTAGAAATGACCGATTAAATAAAAAAGGTGGTGGCACTGCCTTATTCTACTGTGACCTACTCACCTTAATTCCCCTCCAAATTCCAATTCCTCAATTCAATAACACTGAACTTACAGCTGTACTACTTGAACAAACATAAAAATATCTGCTTTATTGCTGTATATATATATATATATATATATATATATATATATATATATATATATATATATATATATATATATATATATATATATATATCTCTCCTGGTAACAACATTTCTACCCTCGAAGATATCCTCCACTGGCCCTCTACTAACATTAAATACAAAACCTACATTCTAGGTGATGGGTGGCCCAATGGTTAAGGTATTTGCTTACAAACACAAGGTGCAGGGTTTGAGTCTCACAAGGGATAATTGGCTAGGCTTAAAATGTCTCGCAAGGGCAGTTAGCTTAGTATGTACCTATGAACCTATATAAATATTGACTGAAACAAGGTCAATAGTCCCTCTCCATCCATATCCATTAACCTCTATAACTTCACTCAAAAAATCTACCCTATCACTCGACCTAACAAAACTAGCCCCCCCCCCCGGATCTACTATTGACTGGATCCTAGTCTCTGAGCCAAACAAATAACCGACTCTGGCACAATTCCTGATTCCATTAGTGATCACTTCCCAGCTTTCATTCAATGTGCAACTAACTGTTCTCCTCACCAGCACCAATACATTCTTACTCGCAACCTTAGTAACTTTAACCCCACAACCTTCTCTAATATGCGTAAACAAATGGACTGGCAAATTCTAAAAACCCTCCCAGTTGACAGTGCTACAGACTACTTCAACTCTGTCTTCCTAGACACCCTAAATTATGTAGCCCCACTAAGAAACAAAAGAATAAAAGCTAATACAGCTCCTTGGCTATCCAAGCATACTTAACAAATCATGCCTCAAAGAGACAAATTGTGGAAGCTTTACCAAAAAAGTAACCTGCCAAATACCTTCCTTCAATATACACAACTTCGTAACCATGTGAAACAGCTAATCACTGAGGATAAAAAATCCTACTATATTAGGCTCCAGTCTAATAACAACAAAAACCCTAAGCAATTCTGGAAATCTATTAATTCACTTCTCAATCCTGGCTCCAAGTATAACCCCTGTCCTGACCCTAGTAAATCAGACCTTGAAATTAGCTCACATTTTAATTAATTTTTCATAGAAACAATATCAGCCCTAACCAAGGCATTCCCCAACAACAACCTTCCAGTCTCTCACTCTTCCCCATCTAATTCCCTTAATAATCACTCCCTTATGTTCAACCTCAAACCTGTCTCCAGTAACTTTATAAAAAAACTTCTATGCAAACTTAAACCTTGCTCTAATGCTCCTGACAATATTCCCTCCTCTTTCCTAAAATGTGCTGCTGACGGTATAGCTCTCCCAATCAGCATCATTATTAACAGATCTTTAAAGGAATCATATGTCCCCAAACTCTGGCGCTCAGCTTATATTTTTCCTCTCCACAAAGGAGGCAAAAACACCAATATTTCAAATTTCCGCCCTATTGCACTACTCTCACCAATCTCTAAAATCCTTGAAAAGTGCGTTCACCTCCAACTTATGCCTTTTCTAACCCAAAATAATCTTCTTACACCTACCCAGGATGGCTCCCTCCCAGGCCACAGCACCATAACCGGACTACTGTCTTTCCTAGAAACTGTCAATCAAGCCTGTGATTCTGGACACCTGGTGTCTACAGTATTGCTAGATTTGTCCAAAGCTTTCGATACTGTTTCCCACAAACACCTCATCTCTCACCTCTCAAATCTTCATCCCTCACCAAGCACTTTATCCTGGTTCTCCAGCTACCTATCAGACAGATCACAGTCAGTCAAATGGAAAAACTCCACCTCCCCCTTCTTAGCTACTCCTACTGGTGTACCTCAGGGATCTATTCTAGGGCCAATGCTTTTTAACATTTTTATTAATTACTTTCACTCTGCAATTCCTGATGCCAAAATCATTCAATGCACAAATGATTCTACCTTGATCTGCTCTGCCTCTAACCTCTCTGAATTGCTCACTAAAACTCAAACTGCTTTCTCAACCACTGAAAACTAGATGCGCCAAAACCACCTCTCTCTCAATGCCAATAAATCTAAACATTTACTGTTTCCCCCCAACAAAGACTCATTCCTATAACAAAAATACTTTCAGAGTCCTGAGTCAAACCAACTCACCTATAGAAGTGGTTCCATCCGCCAAACTACTCGGCATTACTATAGATGAATACCTTAAGTTCGACATCCACACTCTGCAAAATATTAAGAGAACCCACCAAAAACTTGGTATGCTATACAGGAATAATCACTTTCTCTCACACTCTACTAGGCACACTTTGGCCACTACCTATCTTCAGTCCTCCTTGCTATATGAAGCTTCTCTCCTTACCAGCCTGTCCTCCTCTATCACCTCCAAACTAGAAAACTGCTATAATAAAATCTCTAAATTTGCCACCAAATCCAAATATTCCACCCATCATTGCCGCAACCTGCAATCTCTGAATTGGCTAGAACTCCCAAACTACCTAAACTACCTCCAACTCATCACTGCTCATAGACTCATATTTCACACTTCTAAATGTCCAGCTCTAGCTAATATCCTTCCCCCTTATACCCCTAATAGAACTCTCAGATCTGAACATCAAAACTTGATAGCTATCCATAAGCCCAAACTTCCTGCTGGCCAACTCCTCCTCTCTTTCTCACTAGGAAAAAATGGAATTCTCTCCCCTCCACTCTAAGAACTATACCAAACTCAGAAAACTTCAAAACCCAGCTTTTCAAACACCTGTCCACTAAATGGAAATGTACTTGCCTTCACACTACCTAAATTCTCCCAACTACTTGCCCATAAAATGTTATTGTTCCTTCTCTCCCAGGTTCCTAAGCTCTCTAAATCTCCCATAGCTTGTTTTTCTATGACTGTATCCAAGGTCACTTCTATTCCTAGAGCAACCTAACCCTCATCACAACTGTGTAAATATTGTAAATAGTTTCATACTTTAAATGTGTTCTTGTAAATGTTTTATATTTCTACTTTAAAGGTGTGTATGTAAAGTGTTTTCCCCACATATGCAATGAGTGCTCTCATAAATAAACCTGTATAACCCTTAAGATCATCTACAATGATGTTTGTCTGACTATTGTGCAACACTGTATGTACCTTTGTTGCAATTTTTTCTAGATAATGTATCTTTACATTTCTGTATTACTATATCTGTACTGTATACTGTATTTGGAGCTTTTCTCCCCGGGCTTCCACTAAAAACGGGTCCCTTGGGCCCAGTGGACTTCCCCAGTAATCAAACTGGAAATAAATAAATAAAAATAAATAAAATAGTAGATCCCCAGTAGCTCAGTGTGATGAGAAATGGCTTAGTTGTTAATTTTGCACACCCAGACATGGTTCGAATCCAGGGAGTGGTAATAAGATGTTTGCATATCTTCACACAAGGAGTCAGGAATAACTGTAAAACCAGTCAGATAGTGTTAACAGATATTTTCCCCATAGGTTGTACAGGTAAGGAAATGCTGGTAGAGCTGTAAGAAGGGTATACTAATAAACTGTGTACAACTGTTCAACTGTCCCACCACATGTTTGCAAATGACACCAGGATAGGTACATACAACATGCACTCTTCCTGATACATGTCTCTCAAGGGTCACACTGTCATGGCAAGTGGTCACTGCTGCCAATAACTCTGGACACAGATAGGAAACCAGTTGAAGTATGCCAGTAGCACACTCACATAGCAGCACTTAAGGGTACCCCTCCTGTGCCAGATATGTAACCCTGACATGTATGAGTCCCCTCTAGTTATGTACCCAGTGTTGTCACAGTTTGCCCCATACTATTCCAGGCTGGCAGTTTAATAGGTATGTTTGTGCTACAGAAGCTATGGACCATAGGCAGATGGAAAGTGAGGGCAGACCCACAGAGTATTGAGCAGCACTGTTGTGGAAAATAGAAGCATAAACAGTTGTTAATGGACTTTTTGTCTCTCCTTCCCTCATCTGGATCAATACAATAATTCATATACTATGGATATGTTTTACTCCAAACCTAATGTTGAGACTTGTGTTCCATTATTATTCATATATTTGATTGGCTGCATGTTAACATACCTTGTTCAAATGCCATTGTTGGTGGCCTGTTGCCGTCAATGTTACTGGAATGCTTTTATGATTCATACTGTTGTTCTATTTATGCATGTGTTTGTTTTGCTATGCAATGGTTCCAAATCTGTTTTATGGGGTTAATTGGTACACCCATCCATACTGTTATAACTAATCTGGAAATGTATTGTTCATGACTGACCAACATATTTTTTAAAACCTCAACACCATAGCAAGTTTGGAAAGGCAGATCCTGGTGGATCTACCTGTCCCATCTCATGTGCCCATGGCACTGGGCCTCAGCATGTCGGGGACCCAACCTGGAACTTCCTTGTCTGCTAGTAGTGCACCACCTTTGGGTGGCACCGCCTCAGGGGATGGGGCCTGCCCCCCCCGGGAGTGGGTGTGGAGTGGGGCCTGTCACCGGCAGACTGCTCCATGGTTTGGTGTGCAGCGGCATCCGAGTTGAGTTGAGTGGGCAGCTGGGCCAGATTGAGTGTTGCCTGTTGCACCTCGAGGAGCAGGCTGCCCCTCCTGTACAGCCCCCAGCATAGCCACCTCCAGGGCCATGAAGGAGCAGTGGTGACTGCCCATGGGTGGGGTCTCAGTATCCATTTGGGGGCTCATGGGCTTCTGATTCCTAACCGCTCTCCCCATCAAAGGTGTTTACTCCCCTCATGTGTCATATACCCCCCTGTCTGCTGTCTTGTCTGTCTGCAAATGCAACCTATCCTACCCAACCTGCCTCCCCAAACATACCTACAGCCCTTCCCCAACATCCCACTCTCACCTTAAAAAAAGGGCATCTGTCCCACAAAAAAAAAAACATTGCCCCAACACATAGCTCTACATTTTACCACCATGTCCAGTAACATAAATCAATTTACAACCATATTACTCAACAAATGTATATTGCCAGCATCCCTCCCTGTGGGGTATGAGGCTGTAAATTCCAAATTTTCCACACCAGTCACAGCTGTTGCTGCCGAAGAAATGTATAGCTATGGCCCTTTCCTACACCCATCCTGCACATCCCTAGCTGCTTTTCATAATGTTTTACCCTCTGCTTGCCCCCATTTCACCACTTTCCTATCACCCTTTTTTCTTTCCTTTAAAGGAAATTAGTGTGGGCATAAGCAGGAGTAAATGGTGCTAAATGAAGCTAATATGGTTTAACCATCTCTTAGCAACACTTAGCACCACTCAAAACCAATTACAGCTGCTTAAAAGTGCCTTAATCACTCTGTCTCCATCAGCCCTTGTTCTGCCCGGCAACAAAATAATCCACCTTGCCAAGTCTCAAACCTGGGATACTATGCACTACAATCACAGTAATGTACCACTACACTATCTGAGCTGTGAAACACTATAATGCTTTTACAAACATATCATTCATTCTGGTCATTTAACATTAATAAAACAGTCATCATTTCCACATCTGGAACCCAGGAGCCTGTGCACTACAATCACAGCAAAATACCTATACACCATCTGAGCTGTAGAAATTTGTAATGTTTTTGCAAACATATCATGCACAACAGTCATTTAACATGAGGGAAGTATATATCTGTAGTACTCTTATACACATACACACACACACACACACACACACACACACACACACACACACATATATATATATATATATATATATATATATATATATATATATATATATACGGTTTACTATTAAAATTTCGAACGGCACTATGTCGACTGTACTATAGTCGAACACGGAAGTTTGAAAATGATAATTACGAACTCAAAAAAACAATCTAGGAATGGGTTTTAACATGGGTCGAGGTAGGGGAGATGTTTGTAGTTCAGAATAATACTGAACACCTACCTCGACCCATGTTAAAACCGTTCCTAGATTGATTTTTTAACTTCGACATTCGACGTTTTTGAACTTCCGTTGCCGACTATAGCACAGTCGACAGAGTGCCGTTCGAAATTTTAATAGTAAAATATATATATATATATATATATATATATATATATATATGCATATATATATGGATTTTTTTCATACAGAGATATATAGACAGATAATCAACCTCTTACTGCAACATATCTGCAAAAAGCCTAACAAACGGGGGGGGGGGGTTAAAGGGAAACGATAGTGACAGGTTTGAAATATGGCTGTCATACCCATAGACATCTGCTAGAGTGGCATGGTGTGCTTTTACATACAATGCCAGACAGATTGCAGGTCTGAAACACAAATGAATGTCAAAATGTACTGATGTCAATGCTCACATCATCCCAGTGATTTCTCAGAAACCAACAACTGTTGTAGCCAACAGACAAAACATATGAGCCGCACATCAGGACAGTGTCTAGACATCTGGACAGTGGAGGGGTATGATTGCAGTCATGTAACAGAATGGAAAAAAACCATGATAGCCTCCAACCATGTCACCCAGCACCTTCTGAACCACAGCAAGACTAACATGACACTAACCTAAATCAGCTCTGGGAAATTACCCATGCATATCCAAATATATCATGCACTACAGGGATGGAACTGTAGGGAAAAGCAGATAGCGGTGCATAAATGTCCACTCACAACTATTTGCACCACAGTCACAGCAACATACCAATACCTCAATGAACTCTAGAGTAGAACGACTGTTTGAATGAACATATCCTGATTCCCAGTCACACAATACACTGACAGATACTGGCCCAACTCACAGTGTACTGGGAATCCTGAGGTGTTATATGACTTTTCTCAGTCTGCCCCAACAAGCATACACACCTGATAGACCACCAGCAGCTGTAGCAGCATGCACAGTCAGATAGAAAAAGGATCTATGACACTCACATCTGCTACTCTCCCTACCCAGCCAAACATCTACACACAACACTGCTACACAATCTTGGCAGTTGCTTCACAATCGCCAGGCATACATAACTGTCATATGTACAGATGTTCACAGAACGTCCAGGGTGTAAGACCAAATTCATGGCCACTGCTGCATACCACTTCCAGGAGTCTGCTAATTAAATGGGATGATACCTTGAGTGCAGTCAATAAATAATGATATTACATACCTCTGACCCTCATACTGCAAGTCATCTGGACAAAGCATGACATACTTGGGGGGAAGAGGGCCAGAAAGAGGGACATATCTCACATAAATGGTGTTACAAACTGAAACAGCTGACAGTGTCACAGACTTTGTTGTAACATAACATCTGTGAAGGATATGATGTCTGAAACACCAATGGATGTCAAGTTACTCTGACTACAATCCTGACATTATCCTACTCCTTCCACAAAAACAGACATTATCTGAGGAACAGACCAAACATAACAGATGAACCCTGGGCAGTCTGTGGACATCAGGACCATTGAGAGGTATGTCAGAGACATATCACTGTCAGATGTTAAGTCACACAGAAAATGCATGTCCAGATGAACCCTGTTAAAGTAGCAAGCCTCTATGTGTGTAGTAGCACTACTGACTTAGAATCTGTATCTGTACCCAATTCTGGAGCTTTGTTCCCCATGTTGCTGGTCAGTCTCCACATGTCCTCTCCTGAGAGGCATCCCTGCCTACTGTCTGTCAAGTTGAAGCCCCCACACCTCCATAATGTCCTCCACACAGGGAAGGAAAAGGAGCAAGGCACACACGAAGGCCATAATTATAGCACTGTGTTGCTATGGCATTGGCAAATGGAAAAACAACACAGCTGCTCTGAATGCAAGTAGCAAGTGGGAGACAATGCTTGGTGCACAGGCCATCACCTGCTCATGAGTAGTACCTACAAAAGGCAAGCTGCTGCCTATGCAAAACAGGTCTCAACCCATCTACACAAAGACAGACTGCGACTACAAAAATCTAACTATTTGCATCATTGTGAGGGAACTCCTGAGCACTATAGCAGGTGTAAGCATGGCTACAACAAGACCTGCTGGACTCACATGCTATTGTCCAGCACCTATGGCCATTACTGCTTGCCCTGCCTGCACTGACATGGAGCACATATATGACCCCTGAGTCACCCCAGCAAAGGTCAGCTCACGTATGGCTACAAAAGGGGACTCTGTTGTCCAATACTGAGTATGACACTGATAGGTCAGCTACCTGAAATGTTGTAATTATTCATATGTCACATGTGAATGCTACTCTGATACATATGCTTGTCTTGCAAATGTAAGAGATGTACATAGGGTGCGTGCATACTATACAACAGGTGCAGATGTGTGTGCAGAACTGTATGTGATATAATGAGCCCATACCTGACAAATGCCCAGAATTTTGCAGACTGACCACATGTCTGCCTCATATTTGTAGTCAATGCTTCAGACAGTTGTGGATTGTCTGGCACATCACTGGCAACCCATTAAAGACTGAAGTCATAATAAATTAGCATACATTTCATTGCTAGATGTCATATCCTGCAGAGTACACCTGTGAATGTGACACCGTCTTTGCTGGCAAATAAGAGTGCTCCAACTAGACTCATAAAGTGAACCTATTTACTGGCCTTTGCCCACCACTAATGTTTGCCTTTGTGCAGATGTCTTGCTCTAACAGGAGGTAGGTGTTTTACCATGGCACCCATGTCAATGCAAGTGAACCTTGTCCTGTAGGATGTTGACATTTGTGCAGTCACTGACACCTGCTTTCTTGCTGTGGAGAGCACACCAACCTTGCCAGGTCACTCATTGCAGCATACGTTTAGACTCCAACTGGAGGCCTGCAATGCCACAGGAGGTGGATTAATAAACATTAGCATACACATACATATACACACCTCCATGCTGGCCAAATAGTATGTCACATGGGTGACAACCCGAGCGCAGTTAACATGTGACAAAACACCTACCCAAATCATAGCTAGCTACAGGCCTCCAACCATGGCTGTGGACACCCACCACACCTGTTGGGACCTGCTCTGGAATCTGTCAGGATTCAATCATCAACCCTGCTCCTGGGTGACTTCAAATGCCCAGCCATAATGTGCCTGACCTATGCTACCTGAACATGAATGCAAATAGATTTCTCAGCTTTGTCAATGGCAATGCAATGGATCAGTCAGTCAACACCCCTACGGTAGGTAGGAATCTCATGTACCTGGTCCTAACTAACATGAGTAGCCACTGTAGCACTCCTACAGTGCCATCCCCCTTGGTAATATCTGCCCACATAGTCATCACTGCTCAGATCACCATCTCCCCTGCCCCCCTTTACAGTGTCAAAAAGAATGAACTGTACATGAATGACTATAAATCCCCTCAGAGCAGGTAGAAGTAGCTATACAGCCAATGTCCCATTTGTTGGAAGTAGCAGCAGGTTCTGGGTCCACATCACAATACTATGTGGGCACCCACATAGCTGTATGGACTCAGCAGTACCTGACAGGGTAATATCATCTCTTTCAAGATAGGGTAAACACCTATGGTGGACAGAAGCAATACACAAATACCATAATCAGTAGAAACAAGTGCTGGATGGGCCCAGAAGGAACAGGTGCATCAGTGGAAGCAATGGCACCTTGGTCTGCACAAACAAATAAGGGCACAGGTGATGTACCCTAAGCCTGTCTTTGAGTGCAAATT